>NC_073400.1:7338865-7638865 GCF_028641065.1 Leucoraja erinaceus
AAATGTGTAAGTCTGTTTGAAGGTTACTATAATTTAGCAGGGTGCCAATATAATGTAATAGCTGGTCCCTGTTCCATCCTAATGTTTCATCCAATGAGTAAACTGATAGCACTTTATGTCAGGGTGTGTAGAAACCCTTTCTAGCTCAAGGGCTTCTCAGTTTGTTTTGAACATTGAGTTTGATAAAGATGTGGAACTGAGCCCACACAATAACACTCCTCTTTACTGTGAAGCTGATTTGATGAGGACATTTGAATTACCACTCCCAGCTCAGATATCCAACAATTTGGAGCTGGTTTATCACAAGCACAAGAGCAGACCCCAGAAACCTGATCACTTAGCAAACACTGCATTGTTTACCATTTCATATATTTCTGCCGAACAGTGTTGTATGTTTACAAGGGTCAGGGAAGTAACATGACATTTGTGGACAGAACATCAAAACATCAGATGGGTTGAATTTTCAAATGAATGATTTGCCTACCTTGAGATTCTTAAATGTACGAAAAGTTTGGCATAAAACTCACACAGAAACACAGGCTATAGTGTTGATGTTACACCCAATATAAAGAAACTGAACTTAAATTAAAATGATCTGGCACCAGTTGAAGAGGTCCACACCTCAGCACACCTAGTCATCTTGACCAAGATAATGACTCCGAGCAGCAGAGCATCAATTGTAGGACTGCCCCTTAGAAAATAGCACATAGAAGAGTACAGCACAGAAACAGGCCCTTTGGCCCGCAATGTGTGTGCAATGATGCCAAGATAAACTAGTCTCATCTACCTGTGCATGATCCACAACAGTCTATTCCCTCCATATCTATCTGCGCCTCTAAAAGCCTCTTAAACGCACCTTAACCTGCCCCTACCACCACCCTGAGCTACACCTTTCAGGCACCCATCACCCTCAGTGTCAAAACCTTGCCCTGTACGGTGGTGGACGGCACGGTGGCGCAGCGGTAGAGTTGCTGCCTTACAGCGTGTGCAGTGACAGAGACCCAGGTTCGATCCCGACTACGGGTGCTGTCTGTACGGAGTATGTACGTTCTCCCCGTGGCTGCTTGGGTTTTCTCCGAGATCTTCGGTTTCCTCCCACACTCCAAAGGCGTACAGATTTGTAGGTTAATTGGCTTGGTATAAGTGTAAATTGTCCCTAGTGTGTGGGGATCGCAGGTTGGCACGGACTTGGGTCTGTTTCTGTGCTGTGCTATTTTCTAAAGGGGCTGTCTTACAATTGATGCTCTGCTGCTCGGAGTCATTATTCTTGTCAAGATGACTAGGTGTGCTGAGGTGTGAATGCCACCCGTACACTTCTTCAACTGGTGCCAGATCATTTTAATATATGGCAGGTATAGAGAACAAAATCGGAAAAGTAGAGCGAGAATATAAAAAGTAAGAAAGCTACTTAAAAAAGAGTGTAGGAAGGAACTGCAGATGTTGGTAGAAGATAGAAGATAATCGAAGATAGACACAAAAAGCTAGAGTAACTCAGCATCTCTGGAGAAAATGAATGGGTGATGTTTTGGGTCGAGACACTTCTTTAGACTGAGAGTCAGGGGAGGGGGAAACGAGAGATATAGATGGTGATATAAAGACGGTGATTTGTTCTATATCTCTCTATATTCGTCTATTTCTCTCGTTTCACCACTTAAAATGAAGTTGGGAAAGCAAAGAGAGGTCATGAAATAACTGGCAGACATGATAAAGGTAAATCTGAAGGTGTTTTACATGTATATTAAAGATAAAGAAATAGCCAGGGAAAGAGTGGGACCGATTAGGGACAACAGGGACTATTTGCATGGAGCCAGAGGTTTGGAAACCCGGAAACACAGAGGGAATGGAGAAAATGTAATTGGAGAACTCAGCAAAAGGCAGATGAAATTCCAGTGTGGTCTCCATAAATAAAGAGGAGGTTGAGTTTAGTTTAGAGATACAGCGCGGGAACAGGCCCTTCAGCCCACCGTGTCCGCGCCGACCCGTGATCCCCGCACATTAACACTACCCTACCCACACTAGGGACAATTTACACTTTATGCCAAGCCAATTAACCCACAACCCTGTACGTCTTTGGGGTGTGAGAGGAAACCGAAGATCTCAATGAAAACCCATGCTGTCACGGGGAGAACATACAAACTCTGTACGGGCAGCAGCTGTAGTCGGGATCAACCTGGGTCTCTGACACTGCAAGCGCTGTAAGGCAATGACTCTACCGCTGCACCACTGTGCCACCATGGTACTTAATGCCTTATGGGGTTAAAGGTGGATAAATCCCCAGGACCAGATGAGAATTATTCCAGGCTGTTACAGGAGACAAGCTGAGATGTTTTACTTCTTTCTGGCCAAAACTGAAGTACCAGATAACTTGTGTTAGCCAAATGTGAATCCCCATTTCAAGGAGGGCAGCAGGGAAAAGCCTGGTAATTACAGACCTGTGAGCCTAATATCAGTAGTAGGGAAGTAATAGGTAAACATTCTGAGGGGCAGCAGGAATGGTTACTTGGAATGGTAGGGACTAATCAGAGGTAGCCACCATGGCTTGATCAGGGACAGATCTTGTCTGACTAATCAGACTGAATGTTTTGAGACGTTAGCGAAGTATATTAACAAACGTAGTGCAGTAGATGCGATTTACGTGGACTTCAGTAAAGTCATCAACAAGGTCCCACATGGGAGACTGTTGCAAAAGGCTAGGGTGCATAGGATCCCGAGCAAGTTAGAAAATTAGGCCAAGATTGGCTTGGCAATAGGAAGTAGAGCTTCATGGTAGAGGGTTGTTTTTGTGATTGAACAGCTGCGAATGCGTGCAGGGCCAAGGAGATGGCATCATCCATGGACCTGTTGTAGCGGTCGGCAAACAGCAGTGGATGAAGGCTGGAATTAATGTGTGCCATAACCAGCCTCTTAAAGCACTTCATGATGGTGGGTGTCAAGGCCGCTGGATATTTGTCATAAAGGCATGAGATCTTGCATTTCTTTGGCACCTGAATGATGGTGGTCTTCTTGAAGCAGGTGAGTGCCTCACAATGGAATAGGGAGAGATGAAAGATGCCTGTGAAGATGCCTTACGTAAGAATGCAGTTCATCGATTACAGCTCAGCATTCAACACCATTATACCATCAAAACTGATCACCAAACTCGGTAACCTGGGCATCGACCCCTCCCTCTGCAACTGGATACTGGACTTTCTAACCAACAGACCCCAGTCTGTGAGGTTAGACAAGCACACCTCTTCAACCCTCACCCTGAACACCGGCGTTCCACAGGGCTGTGTGCTGAGCCCCCTCCTCTACTCCCGCTTCACCTATGACTGCACACCTGTACATGGTATTAACACCATCATCAAGTATGCAGATGATACAACGGTGATTGGCCTCATCAGCAACAACGATGAGCTGGCCTACAGGGAGGAGGTCCAGCACTTAGCAGCATGGTGCGCTGACAACAACCTGGCCCTTAACTCCAAGAAGACCAAGGAGCTCATTGTAGACTTCAGGAAGTCCAGAGGTGGCACGCACACCCCCATCCACATTAACGGGACGGAGGTGGAACGTGTTTCTAGCTTCAGGTTCCTGGGAGTCAACATCTCCGATGACCTCTCTTGGACCCACAATACCTCTACTCTGATCAAGAAGGCTCATCAGCGTCTCTTCTTCCTGAGGAGACTGAAGAAGGTCCATCTGTCTCCTCAGATCCTGGTGAACTTCTACCGCTGCACCATCGAGAGCATCCTTACCAACTGCATCACAGTATGGTATGGCAACTGCTCTGTCTCCGACCGGAAGGCATTGCAGAGGGTGGTGAAAATTGCCCAACGCATCACCGGTTCCACGCTCCCCTCCATTGAGTCTGTCCAAAGCAAGTGCTGTCTGCGGAGGGCGCTCAGCATCGCCAAGGACTGCTCTCACCCCAACCATGGACTGTTTACCCTCCTACCATCCGGGAGGCGCTACAGGTCTCTCCGTTGCCGAACCAGCAGGTCGAGGAACAGCTTCTTTCCGGCGGCTGTCACTCTACTCAACAACGTACCTCGGTGACTGCCAATCACCCCCCCCCCCCCCCCCCGGACACTTATTATTATTTATTCAAATCGTTTGCTATGTCGCTCTTCCAGGGAGATGCTAAATGCATTTCGTTGTCTCTGTACTGTACACTGACAATGACAATTAAAATTGAATCTTGAATCGGAATCTGAACTCTCCCTTGAGATGGAGCAAGTGGTTCCTCAGGGACTCCGTCCGGGCCAGGTGGTTTCCGTAGGTTCACCCTCAGGAATGCCGATCTATCTTCTGCAACAGTGACCTAGCAACGTGGGAATGGCACACTAGAGCCTGATGGGCTGTATCTCATCGCCCCATTGACCTTCTGCTCAAAGTAAGTATAGAATGCATTCAGTTCTTCAGGGAGGGCCGCTCTGTCACCAGCAATGACGCAACAGAACTGCAGATACAATGCAGAAGAACAAGTTGCAGAGCTGCCAAACAGTTTACTTTAGGGGCAGCACAATGATGCGATTGATGGAGCTATCACGTCACAGCACCAGAGATCCAGGTTCGACCCTGACCTCGAGTGCTGTCTGTGTGGAGTTTGCCTGTTCTCCCTGTGACTGCATGGGTTTCCTCCAGGTGTTCCAGTTTGCTCCCACATCCCAAAGACCTGTGAGTTTGTAGGTTAATTGGCCTCTGTACATCATCCTTAGCGTGTATTGTATTGGATTGGATTCAATTTTATTGTCATTGCACTTTTCAGTGCAACAAAATGGTTTAGCCTGAAGTGAGAACATAGAATAAATAACACAACAAACACTCAACACAGTTTAAGTGTAGGGACTGGATAAGAAAACGGGCATAATATAGAACTAGGGTGAACTGGCAATCGATGGTCAGCATGGACTTGGTGGGCCGCAGGGTCTGTTTCCATGCTGTATCGTTCAATGTAAACTGTGAGAAACATTTAAATGGGTGTTCAATAAAGTGCAGGGAAGATATATTCCGCACAAAGGAAAGAACGGACAAACTAAAACTTCGAAACACTTCACCACTCAGTGGGGCTGTAAGGGAACAATTGAGGGTGAATTCAGAATCACTCTTTAAATACACGGAGTGAAATGGCCCACAGATTAGATCATGCAGATGGATTAGGAGGGAGAGGAGAGAAGAAAGGAATGCAAAAGGAAACAATGGAATTAAATTATCAAGAAACAAAACATTACAATGAAATATTTTACAGAATCATTAATAAAAAGGACTATTGGGCTCTGCAATGATGAATGAATGGATGAATGAATGAATGAATGGATGAATGAATGCATGAAATGAATGCATGAATAAATGAACGAATGAATAAGTTTATTGGCCAAGTATGTACACATACAAGGAATTTGCCTTGGTGCTCCGCTCGCAAGTTACAACACGACAAACAGTAACAATTAAGAATGACACATAAATCATTAAACATTAATAATAAAACATTATTGTTTAAACATGTGAATGAAATAAATACCAGAGCAAAACGAGTCTACAGACTTTTGGTTATTGAGTAGAGCAACCACTCGTGGGGAAAAAAGGGGTGAACAGGACAAAACTAGGGGTAAAGATATGGGGGTAGACACAAAATGCTGGAGTAACTCAGTGGGACAGGCAGCATCTCTGGGTAGAAGGAATGTGTGACGTTTCAGGTTGAGACCCTTCTTCAGACTTGATTTGGGGAATAGCAGAAACAGTAAATCCTAATTTGTAAAACGAAGATTGTCATAAGGGTGAATGTTGGAGGCATGAGAAGGAATCATCACTGGGAATTGAGGATTCCTTCCCATAAACAAAGGACGAAGAAGATCCCGACCCCAAATGTCACCCATGCATGGTTTCCAGAGATGTTGCCTGACTCGCCGACTTACTCCAGCACTTCTTGAAGAAGGTGGGTAACTCACAAGATTATTAAGGATTTGGACATGCTAGAGGCAGGAAATATGTTCCCGATGTTGGGGGAGTCCAGAATCAGGGGCCACAGTTTAAGAATAAGGGGAAAGCCATTTAGAACGGAGACGAGGAAACACTTTTTCACACAGAGAGTTGTGAGTGTGGAATTCTCTGACTCAGAAGGCTGGTTCTCTGGATACTTTCATAGAAACATAGAAACATAGAAAATAGGTGCAGGAGTAGGTCATTCGGCCCGTCGAGCCTGCACCGCCATTCGATATGATCATGGCTGATCATCCAACACAGTATCCTATACCTGCCTTCTCTCCATACCCCCCTGATCCCTTTAGCCACAAGGGCCACATCTAACACCCTCTTAAATATAGCCAATGAACTGGCCTCAACTACCTTCTGTGGCAGAGAATTCCAGAGATTCACCACTCTCTATGTGAAAAATGTTTTTTCTCATCTCGGTCCTAAAAGATTTCCCCCTTATCCTTAAACTGTGACCCCTTGTTCTGGACTTTCCCAACATCGGGAACAATCTTCCTGCATCTAGCCTGTCCAACCCCTGCAAGAGAGAGCTAGATAGGGGTCTTGAAGATAGTGGAGTCAGAGGATATGGGGAGGCAGGAAGGGGTACTGATTGTGGATGATCACCCATGATCACATTGAATGGCTTGAAGGGCCGAATGGCCTACTCCTGCACCTATTTTCTATTGTCTATTGTCACTTGGTGTCCTAAGCCATTAATGTGCTTTGGTATTTACCAAGTGGACATGACCTTGGTTGATGTATTCATCAATGAATCTGGCTCATTTCAAATAGAAAAAGAATATATTAAATATATTAAGGCAACTCTATGTGGATGAAACTCCTGCCCAGACACATTGTACGATCTAGGGAAAAGATGGCAACACTACACATGTTTGGTGATTTCTGAAAAAATAGATGTTGTGCCAAAGGACTGGCAGATTGCTACAGTATTACATTATGGGTGAATGGAAAATATCCAGGGAATTGTAGGGTAGAAGCAGAAAGGGTAGACAATGGTAATGAACCACATGTCGTTTTTCAGAAGCTTTTCATCATGATGCACAAACGGCTAATGAAGACGGCTAGGGAGGGTGGGGACAAGGGAAGAATAGATTGCCAGCTGGCATCAATGCAGGAAGCAGAGAGTGGCATAAAGAGGGGCAATGGTGGGTAGAAGAAGTTGTGTGACAGTGTTCTATGGGGACCAATGCTGGAATTGTGTTTGTTCACAATTTGAACTTTGGGGTCAAAAATGAAAATTATAAATTTGTAAATTATATCATACTGCGATACGTTTCTCTTTATTGTTTCAGTATTTGAGGAAATGTAATATGATCATTAGGAAAGCAAATGAAATCTGGGGCATGTTAATGTTACATGACTGTATAATTGCTGATGATGACTCAGCATAATTAATGATCGAGGTTACATTAATTGACAATGAGTGTTCATTCTTTTGCTGCTGATAAGGTACCTGCAGCTGGAGCGAGACTTCAGATGGAGACCTCGTTCTATGTTTCTGAATTGCTGAAACTTTCGAAATTATTGTCCTTCCAGTTGAATGGTCCATTTCCATGTAAACTCAGCAGAAAAAATTGGAATACTCCAGCCGGGAGCATTGGAAATACCTGCAAAAAAACTTGGATAAAACAAACACTTGTTCCTGTTGGGCTTGGGAGGAATATTTAGAAGGGTGACCTGATGCTCAGAATGTAAATACTGCTGGGAAATTCCGATCAAGAGGCGTGATAGAAGTATATAAAATTATGAGAGGCATAGATAGGGTAGACAGTCAGAAACTTTTTCAAGGATGGAAGAAACAAATTACTAGAGGACATCACTTTCAGGCGAGAGGGACACAGCTTAAAGGGGATGTGTGGGACATGTTTTTTACACATAGGGTGGTGAGTGCCTGGAACATGTTGCCAGGGGTGGTGGTCGAGGAAGAATACAATAATAATAATAATAATAATAATAATAAATTTTATTTTTGGGCGCCTTTCAGAAATCTCAAGGACACCTTACAGAGATTAACAGGAATAAAAAACATATAATCAGAATAAAATAAATAATAAGGACATCACAGAAACACAAATTAAAAAAAGAATTCAGTCCAAAATCAAAAACACAAAAACACAATTTCAAAGACCTTTGGATAGGTATATAGATAGGTAGATGGATATGCAGGGAATGGAATTATATGTATTTTGTGCATGTAGTTAAGAAATGGTTTGGGCATCATGTTCGGCACAAACATTGTGGGCGATGAGATCAGAAACAGTTTGGGAGATGATACCTGGTGTACGTCTGTGGGGTCATGATCAGGGGTGGGTATGAGGAGGTGTCTGAGAGCTGGTGCCAGGGCTCAGCATGGTAGAGGACAGCCAACCAGTCCTGCATTGTTTTCTATGGAACACCGAGTCTGCATCGACCAGAGATCCCTGCACATTAACACTACCCTACACACACTAGGGACAATTTTACATGTTATACCATTATACCAAGCCAATTAGCCTACAAACCAGTATGTCTTTGGCGTGCGGGGGGAAAACAAAGATCATGGAGAAAACCCACGCAGGTCACGGGGAGACGTACAAACTCTGTACTAACAAGCACCCGTAGTCGAGATCGAACACTGGTCTCTGGCGCCGAATAGCAGTAGCTCTACTGCTACGCCATCGTGCTGCCCTAAATAAAGGTTGCAGGGAGACTTGATAAAAGTCTTTAAAAGGCATAGATATGAGGCACAGATATTGTGTGGACACAGGCAAGTGGGACTAGCTAGGTTAGGCCACTGGTCAGAATGGAAGAGTCGGGCCAACAGGCCTGTTTCTGCACTATGTAGTTTTATGAGGTTAATCCTGGTTGGGATTTTCCTGGTAGCATTACTTACCTCTGGCCTTCACCCATGGGTTTTTGCCAATCACATGTAATCAGCTAAAAATAAAGCCTGAATAAACATGAAACCTTCCAGTCACTCCAAATGTAGCCTGTTTTGTTATTCATTTTCCTTGGTACAGCTCATCTGTTATCAAATGGAAGGCTGAAATAGATACATACCTTCCATACGAAAGGCTGAAGGCCTTGTGTGCAGATAGAAGTGTTTATACACATGCACGCGCACACATGCATGAACACACGCGCACATACACGCACGTGCGCACGTACACTCATGCACGCACAGGCATGCATGTGTGCACGTGCATACACAAATGCAGTCGCAGACTCATGCAGATGCACACACACATGCACAGGCAGACACACACACACTGGGTCCAGTGGATCAAATGCAGCATTTACACACATATACTGTGAATCACAGAAGACAGATAATTATCTTCGGTTACTTTGCCTCTGTGCTCTGTTTGGAAAATTAAACAACAAGCTGCAAAACCTGTCACCAGAATTTTGCACCAAATCAGAGCTGGAACTGATCCAAAACCCAATGATTTGTTCATCAACTTAAAACGCAAGAGGAAAGCTGTCATATTTTTTTAATTGTGTGTTTTACTTCACAATTTTAATTAATCCTAAACATTTTTATTTACTTTTAGTTAACTTTATTAATGTTTTTAATAGGTCTCTGAAAATGTTACTATTGCACTGAGTTTTCGAGCATTAACATAGACCATTCAGTAGCATATGTATGAATTTTGATCTCTTACTTCAAGTAACTCTTGCTTTCCCTCTCTCTCTCCCTCCCTCCCCCACCCTAGTTCTCTGACAAGTTTCACTGCATTTCTGATTGATTTTACTGATTGTATACCTCCTTGTCACCTTCCCCTCAGCTAACAATGAACCGTTCTACATTTCCTTAGCATTGTCTGCTTTGATCTGTCATTTTCACACCTTACCCTTCCATATCTCTAGACTTCCTCTCCCCCGACTTTCAATCTGAAGAAGGGTCTCGACCCGAAACGTAAACTTCTCTCCAGAGATGCTGCCTGTCCGGCTGAGTTACTCCAGCATTTTGTGACTATCTTTAGTAACATATACCATGTCTGGGCTAGGGTAAGTGTATTCATGTAGGGATTGGTCGCGGTTGTTTTAGGAAGGAATGGATGGTCCAGCACAAGGTGACCCAATCTCTCTCACTCACACTCACACACAATCTCACACACACACAATGTCACTCACACTCACACATCCATTCACCCACACAACATATACACAAGTACATGCATGCACACAGTCATATGGAAAATATTCATAAAACATTATTAAAGGACAGTAAGGTGGCAGGGCAGATAATGCTCCAGGTGTGGGGGGGGGGGGTGGGTGTGGGGGATGGGGGGGGAGGGGTGTGGGGGGAGGGGGGTGTGGGGGGGGGGGGTGTGGGGGGGGAAGGGGGGGTTGGGGGGGGGTCGTGTTGGGGGGGGGGGGTGTGGTGTGGGAGGGGGGGGGGGTGTGGGGGGGGGGGGAGGGGTGTGTGGGAGGTTGAGGGGTGGTGTGGGGGGGGGGGGGTGTGTGGGGGGGAGGGGGGTGGAGCTTCGACGGGGGGGTGGGGGGGGTGGGGGGGGGGGGGGGTGTGTGGGGGGGGGGGGGGGGTGGGGGGGGGGGGGGGTGTGGGGGGGGGGGGGGGGTGTGGGGGGGGAGGGAGAACAAATGGGGGAAGGGGGTAAAGGGGGTTTGTGGGTGTGTGGGGGGAGGGAGGGTGTGTGGGGAGGAGGGGGGTGAGGGGGGGAAAGGGGGGGAAGGGAAGGGGTTTGTGTGGGGTGGTATGGGGTGAAGGGGGAGTGTGTGGGGGGGGGCTCCACTCAGTGGCCACCGGCCGCGGCACCACACAGCACCTCCCGACTCCACGCAGTGGCTTTCGCAACTCCACACAGTGGCTTACCCGACTCTGTACAGCAGCTTTGCCGACTCCACTCTGTGGACTCAATTAGCACGGCTTGTTTACTCAGCCCCACCTCCGGGGTTTATTCTCCAACGTGTGCCGGAAGCGGTGTTACCTTCATGGTGACTGACAGGCGAGAAGACCGATCTGCTGATCTCACGATTTTTTAAACCTTCATAACTTTTCTCATATTTCACCAGTAAAAGATGAATTAATGGGCATATGTGAGAGAAAAAGCTGCAGGAGTATAGGAATGAAAGGGGGGAAGGAATGGGACTGATGGGATTCAATGGTTCAATGGTGCCTTTATTATCACAGTGAAATTATTTTTCATACAAACAGTCTAGTAGAATATTGCTGTACCCCGCAACCCCCCCACCCCCCCACGATCCTCGATTAGCAAGTGTACAGAAATAGTCCAATTATCCCATTTACAATAGGTGTAATATTTTGGTGTAATTTTCAATCACAATTTTCAATTCACAATCACAAAAGTACTTTATTAGCCAAGTATGTTTTGCAACATACGTGGAGTTTAATTTGCTGCCAGTCATTTAAATAAAAATCAATGGAACACACAAAACACATTTTAACATAAACATCCATCACAGTGACTCCTCCACATTCCTCACTGTGATGGAAGGCGACAAAAAGTTCAATCTCTTCCCTTTGCTTATGAGTGGTGTCCATCCATGCAAGTCTCAGGCTGCTGTGGGCCTCCCATCTTCGCCTTTCTTGGATGCCACATCCCTCTCCACGCCCGTCCACCTTAATTCCCCGGGGGTGCCTCCGGCTGTGGACCACGAGGACTTGGTAGACCAGACCCTGGTCCCCTCCCTCTCCGACCGGACTTGCTCCTTGACCGGCGCATGTCACGCTAGCTCCATCCTCCCGGTCTCTGCTCTGCAGAGGAACAGACTTGGACTCAATGGGCCGAACAACCTCCCATGTCACAATAAATAAGTAAGTAAATCCTAATGGACACAAACGAAAACTGATGTCATTTGTTATTCACTATATCTTTTTTTTCCAGATATAATGTTTCTCCCGACGTGATACAAATGTATGGAGATGATGAGCATTATACTTTGCTGCTTAAATCCCCCAATCATCACTGAAGTATAAGTTGCTGTTCAGCAGGATTTAAAGGAAAGAGAAGAAATGCAAAACTAACAGGTGCTGGATCATGGCTACATCTCAGAAGTCAAATTTCTCCAAGAAGAATGAATGGTTCCCCTTTACAATGCCACGCTGACTTGTCACACTGATTGCTATCGGAATGGTTAGCAATACACAGAAATATTCTGACACACCTACAGCTTGTTTACAAGAAGGCTGGTGTGCTGATGTGGAAAATATCATGGAAAAATGAATCCATTATTTACGTGGCGACAGCCTAATGGATTGTTTTTGTCACACAGTCAGTTAAGGGAGTGTCATCCTCGCCGAGTATTGGTTGGAAAATCTTTTCTCATTTTCTCATCTGACATCTCCTGCAGGAGTGACACTTCAGTTGGTTGTTTTTTCAGAAAAAAACGGCAAAATATTTTTAAAATGAAAACAGAGTTCCTTGTCAGAGATTTTGTCATCCAACCATTCACAGTTGGAGTGGCACAGTGGCGCAGCAGTAGAGTTGCTGCCTCACAGCTGGTTCGATCCTGACTATGGGTGCTGTCTTTACAGAGTTTGTACATTCTCCCTTTGACCTTGTGGGTTTTCCCCAGGTGCTCCGGTTTCCTCCTACCTTCCAAAGACATGCAGGCTTATGGGTTAGTTGGTCCCCAGTGTGTAGGATCGTGCTAGTGTACTGGGATCGGTGGTCGGCACAGACTTGATGGGCCAAAGGGCCTGTTTCCCAAAGTCTAAAGTAAATTCACAGCCATAGACCGCTCATAGACTTCTTGTGAGCCTCCTTGTTGTGAGCATACAGCTACTTTAACATGTGGCACAACAAAGGAGCTTCATGGGAGTATTAGTAAATAGAATTGAAGATCAAGGGAAGTATAATAATATGACCAAAAGATTAGTCAAAATTATAGAGAAAGGCAAAAATGTGAAGTAAATAACTCAGATTATACAGAATTTAATAGACCAAATATGAAACTTCTCAGCTGATCTAAGTAAAACTTGGAATATTTAATAAAGCAGGCATTGTTTTTTCTCTTCCTCAACAGCAGTTCTGGAATTGTCTAATATAGAAGAAATGCAAAATCTAAGGTTTGATTTTTTTTTTAGAAATAAATTAACTAACTATGGAAGAGATGCTTGACCTTATTACGGGAGAAATGTGCTGAGCATTTGTACAGCAAATTGGCCATTCAGAAAATGAACATCCACTGTTCAGTTTAGTGCCCACCCAGCAAAAACAGAAAGTATTGTACATAATTCTCTTTAAAAAGCTCCACGTCCTCAAGACCTTCCTACAATGACCCCCCAGTAAACTCTGACCATAATCTCTTTGTTAATGAATGCAATTGAATTAGCAACACTACAATAACAGGCATCAATTTTTGTTCATATCTTCCCACAATTTATATCCCACTTAAAACCATTCTCCCTGTCTTATTTTAATTGTCATTACTAGGGTGTGTAATGCTGGCAAAGCTGCTTTCAGTGATAGATACAAAATGCTAGCGTAACTCAGTGGGGTCATGGTGGTAAGTAGGAGGAGATATCCGAGGGCTGGTGCTTGGCCGCATGGTAGAGGTCAGCTCACCAGACTACCACGGCACCTCCCTTGTCGGCAGGTTTGATGATAATGTCGGGATTGTTGCTGAGTGAGTGGGGGGGCTGTATGTTCAGAGAGGGTGAGTTTGGAATAGGAAAGGGGAGTAGAAAAGTTTGAAGAACTCCGACTCTGAAGATGGGTCCCGACCCGAAAAGTCCCCCATCCATTTTCTTCAGAGATGCTATCTGACCTACTGAGTTACTCCAGTACTTGGTGCCTACTCTCTATATTGTGCCTTGTAGATGGTGGGGAAACGTTGGGGATTTAGGTGATTCACTTACCACTGGAAGCTCAGCTTCTGACATGCTCTTGTATCTAGATGGTTGGGTTGATAAATATCTGATCAATATGATGATGGGGATTCAAGATGCTGAAGTGTGCTTGACTTGCCTTACCGCCTGCTCTCTCCCGACACCCATACTACCACACTACAAATGCCTGGGTCCAATCTCCCTGGGTGTCTGCATCTAGATGGACAACCAAGCACAGGTAGTCCTTACTTAGTGGGCATTAGACCTCATTGGACCTGTCTACTGCTGAACTCCTGCCCTGGTGGGACAGAGCCTTACCTCCTACCAATGCCAATGAGACTGTGTATACGTTCAAGAGAGTTTTATTGCCACATAATAGAGGGGACGTGGAGTGGACGTTTCCCCAAGTGGGAGAGTCTAGGACCAGAGGTCATAGCCTCAGAATAACAGGACCTTCCTTTAGAAAGGAGATGAGGAGAAATGTCTTTAGTCAGATGGTGGTGAATCTGTGAAATTCATTACCAAGGTCGTGGAGGCCAAGTCAGTGCATATTTTTAAGGCAGAGGTGGATAAATTCTTGATTAGTACAGGTGTCAGGGGTTATGGGGAGAAGGTAGGAGAATGGGGTTGAGAGGGAGAGATAGATCAGCCATGTTCGAATGGGGGAGTAAACTAGATGGGCTGAAGGGCCTAATTCTGTACTATCATTTGTTAACTTATGGGACAAATACATTCTTACAAGTATTTGTAGTCTTAAAAAATATTAAAACATTAAAAAGTTATAAAATTTTTTTAAATTTAGCACCTTTCCAGAAATGCCTTTGGACACAAATCTCTAGTTCAACATTCACGTGGGACAGTTTCAATAGTTCAATGATTCCATAATGCTTTATAGTCACGTGTACCCAATTACAGTGTCATTATTTTTTTGGCACACTGTTCATTGACTATGCTACTATACTGTACATTAGGCACAATCATACTAAGTACAAGAGTACCTTGCAGGTGCCATCTCATATCCTTCAAGTCCAAGGGCTTTTTTTTAAATGTTAGTGTCTTGGCCATATAGGCCCATTGTTCTGGCAGTGGTACTGGGTCTATGTTGCTGGGGGCAGGCCTGGCCAGGCAATGTTGTCGATGTCCTCCATACTGTAGAATGGCGTTAGTGTGTAGGGATCGCTGGTTGCTGCTACACTTCAAGTCTCCGGAGAATTGAAGCCATTTTTGAAGATATTTTTGAAATACTTACAAAATTATTCAAGACAAGAATGGAACCTAATACTGAAATCATTATATTTGGTGTAATGGAAGATGGAAATAAATTGAACACATCTCAAAATCTATTCCTTAACTATGGTTTAATAATAGCAAAAAAATTAATACTTAAATTTTGGAAGGGTACATCAATACCAACGCTTAAAATGTGGATTGCAAGTATGTTGGACACCGCTCATCTTGAGGAAATGCGATTCCTCCTAATGGATAAATCAGACCAATTCATAACGAGTTGGTCTCCATTCGTCGTTTTTTTGGAATCATATGGTGCAACACAATTGTAAAAAATAACTGTTTCGGGACTGGACGAGGGTTGGTCAAGACTATAAATAATGATCTCCTTTTCTTTTTTATTTTATTTTCTTTTCACTATTTTCTCTCTCAACTTTCTTCATTTACTCGTTTTCTTTCTTCACACACTATATATTTCACATCTTTCTATCCTTTACTATCTAACTTCTTTTTCTTATTCTCATCTTTTAAAAAATACAAAAAAAGAAAGATAAATTAAATTAAAAAAAAACATTAAAAAAAAGAATTGAAGCCACAATGTTCTGGCTGAAATGTGGCAACTTGACACTGATCCAAGTACTTGTCTTTACCAGGACGGAGCAGCCCTGAAATACCTGGAAACATGTTCCTTTTATGCAACGTATGTAAATACGTGCCACATGTTTATGCATCGAGCTGTCTGAGGAACCTTAAATAAGCCGGAGAAACCTTTTCGAACTCACCATGATAAATGTGTATTGTGCTTGATACTAGGAACTCACAGGGGTTAATACATTAAGATAGACACAAAAAGCTGGAGTAACTCATCATCTCTGCAGAGAAGGAATGGGTGACGTTTCAGGTCAAGACCCTTCTTTTCACACCCGAAACTTCACCCATTCCTTCTCTCCAGAGATGCTGCCTGTCCCGCTAAGTTACTCCAGTTCTTTATGTCTATCTTTGGTTTCAACCAGCATCTGCAGTTCCTTCCCACACAGTTAATACATTACACAGTTGATGACATTAGGATGGAAAGAATCAGTATGGTTTGATGATTCTTCATTACCACACATATACAGACGCACCGTTTGAGTCTGTGTTTAGTTCATTGTCTCGTGTACCGAGGTACAGTGAAAAGATTTTGTTGCGTTCTATCCAGTCAGCTGAAAGAAAGTGAGCCCTTTAGTTCTGTGATAGAAAGCACAGAGATCTTCTTCAGTAGGAAGAGGCTAGGACATCTGACTCTTTAACAGAACTCTTTGTGCTTAGGAAGATTAATCTTTCATTCAATAAAAGTGGCAAGGATTGCAGTAATATTAATTCGCCAATTTCAGAGATCACGAAAAGTAAAAAATTGGAACCTAAAGCCAAAGGCTAGGCAAGACCATCAGTGATTATATAACCTTGTTGAAGAATCTGCCACCACACTGTAATATAAAACCTCCTTGCAATAAGTACTATGGATACTTATCCATCAGGTGTCACCGTCATCGATGGCATCCTCGCCAACGGTCTGCATTTTTGTCTTTTTTGTTATTTTTAGTGTGTTTAAAAGCATGTGCTAATGTTAAGTAGGTGTCAACTGCTCTGCATCAGTGAGATCAAGTTCAATTCAATTCAACTTTAATGTCATCGCACAAATACAAGTATGAGTACAACGAAATGCAGTTTCGCGTCAGTCCGTAGTAGTTGTGCATAAAGAAATTAAAATTAAAAAAAAAAAAAAAATAGAAAGAGAGAAGATACAGAATAATCAAAAAATACAGAATAATTAAACAATGGGGACGGCGGGACCGGCTTCATGATCATTTCGCCCAACACCTCCGCTCAGTTCGCAATAACCAACCTGATCTCCCGGGTGGCTCAGCACTTCATCCCCCTCCCATTCCGAATCCGACCTTTCTATCCTGGGCCTCCTCCATGGCCAGAGTGAGTCCCACCGCAAATTGTAGGAGCAGCACCTCATGTTTTGTTTGGGTAATTTACGCCCCAGCAGTATGAACATTGACTTCTCCAATTTCAGGCAGTCCTTACTTTCTCCCTCCTTCCCTTCCTCTTCCCAGCTCTCCCACAGCCTACAGTCGCCGCCTCGGCCTTTCTTTTCCCCCCCCCCCCCCCCCCCCCCCCCCCATCAGTCTGAAGAAGGGTTTCGACCCGAAATGTCACCTATCCCTTCGCTCCATAAGTGCTGCCTCAACCGCAGAGTTTCTCCAGCATTTTTGTCTACCTTCGGTTTTTCCAACATCTGCAGTTCTTTCTTAAACATGTTAAAGTTCTCTGGTTTGTTTTATGTGGAGGGGTCGGGGGAAACTTTTTTTCAATCTCTTACCTTGCCAGAGATGCGATTGTTTTCCGGACCGTATCTCCGGTCGCTCTGCAGCCTAACATCATGGAGCTGGAGGCCTTGCTCGAGACTGACTTTGAGCCCCATCGTAGGGCCGTGGACTTGCCATCAGAGCCTGTGATCCCTTGCCTGGGATTGACGCTCCAGCCACGGCCTGCGGATTCTAACATGGAGGAGCTCACATGTCGGGAAACTCCAAAGTCGCAGGAGGTCCGACCAGCCCCGACCCGGCCCGGGGGAACTGAGATCCCCCTGAAGCTGGAGCTTGATCACCCCGACGCGGAGGGCTCAACGGCCATTTGCAGGAGCCAAGATCGCCCTGGCAACGGTAAGTTCAAGTGCCCCATCTGCTGCGGGAGAACATAGAAGGTAAGAAGATTTAAAACATTTTTTGCCTTCCATCACAGTGAGGAATGTGAATGAGTCACCATGGTGGATGTTCATGTTAAACATTTATCTGGGTGTCTTGTTACTCTTTATTGGTATGACTGTATGGCAAATCAAATTCCTCATATGTTGCAAAACATACTTGGCTAATAAAGTACTATTATGATTATGATTATGATTAAGTTTAACAAAGAATGATCTATCTCTCCCTCCTAACCCCATTCTCTTGCCTTCTCCCCATAACCTCTGAAACCTGTACTAATCAAGAATCTATCTATCTCTGCCTTAAAAATATCCACTGACTTGGCCTCCACAGCCTTCTGTCAAAGAATTCTACAGATTCATCACCCTCTCACTAAATAAATTTCTCCTCATCTCCTTCCTAAAAGAACGTCCTTTAATTCTGAGGCTATGGCCTCTAGTCTTAGACTCTCCAGCTAGTGGAAACATACTCTCCACATCCACTCGATCCAAGTCTTTCACTATTCTGTATGTTTTAATGAGGTCCCTCCTCATTCTTCTAAACTCCAGCGAGTACAATGCCGACAAGCGCTCATCATATGTTAACCTAATGATGGTCATGAGTTTATTTGATGCGATCCTTAAAGTGACAAGGCAAGGGGTGGGAATGAAAACGGATGGAGGAGATTTGTGGTCAGGTGTTATTTATAATGGAATGTTTATGAAGAGGAAATGTGTTGGAAAAACTGCTGGCTTACACTGTATCATTTTGAGACTGTTTGGTACTGTATCAGTGTGAAACTGTCCACCAGCAATGTGTTGTTATGCAACTATGTTTTTGAGTAAGAGGTAATGGTAAGAGGTTGTACACCTGTATGGTATCACTATGACACTGTGCATCAGCAGTTAATCACCGTTATAATCATTATAATAATAATATACTTTTATTGTTATTGCACAGAGGTAACAGAGGTACAATGAGATTTGGAATGCAACTTCCATCCGATGTAATAACTTAATTGGCTAAAAAATGAGACACCCAGAGAAACAAGATTAAAAAACACAAACAAACAGTTAAAGCAGTATAAAGTGCAAATAGGTCTGTGCCGGGTCGATGTGCGACGTGACCATCCGAGGGAGACAGTTCATGGGGTGGGGGGGGAGGGGGGGCACTCAGCAGGGCCAGTTCAGAGCAGCTATAGCTCTGGGGATGAAGCTGCTCCTAAGTCTGGAGGTGCGGGCATAGAAGGCCTTGTAACGTCTGCCGGATGGTAGAAGTTCGAACAGACTATTGCAAGGGTGTGAGGAGTCTTTATGAATGCTGATGGCCTTCCTGAGGCACCGTGTATTGTTATATATTATTATATACTATCATTATAATATCATCAGGACTGCTTCAACGGTGAGAGGCTGTGCACCTGTACTACCCACCAGTGGAAGAGTATTCCTTGTCTGCTTGCACAATATGGAGGCAACATTACACAAGATTGAAATCTCACTCCCTGGTCATCACACACAATGAATATATGTTGGTGCTTGAGAAGTCTGTTTGTAAACCTGAAAAAAATACCAATAATGATGTTCATTTGAAGTAGTGATACCAACCCCATCCCAATCATAATGATATCTAATATTACTTGTTTTGCATATCTTTCATTAATTTATTCTCTACCTTTCTATTTCACCATCTATGTCTCTTGTTTCTCTTTCCCCGACTCTTAGTCTGAAGAAGGGTCATGTTTGTTTATTCTGTGTTTTCAGTTGTAATAATCCCTTCAATAGCTGGGGGAGGTCAGCTGGCCCCAACCTGCATCTTGATGGAAATGCAGAGTGAATGACATGCGGTTTGTGGTGCCTCACGTTTTAATGAATCCCATATGAGCAATCAGTTCTCCATCACTCGATGTGCTACTTCCAAGAACACCTCCAGTTTGAAGATTACTGGAAGAATTTTTCTTTCCTTCTATCAGACATAGTGAGTTAAAATAACCCGCAGCAAGATAACCAGGAACAAGACCAGTAAGTTCCTGCTGCTGTTGTCAATTGCTGTCAAGAATTACACATTGACCTGATTGTCATTACAGGGATTTCCCCCTTGTTTTCCGTCAAACAGTATATGTAATCAAACCATAAAAAATTGTTTCGCAAGGTAGTGGAATTTTTTAAAATCTTATTCAGAGCTTCAAATCTTAGCCTTTATTGAAACTTTTATGGGTATTCGCCATTATGGTTGCTTCCATAGGCATGTTAATAATGTGTTTCGGGGACTGCTGGCTGGGAAATTCAAATATAACCAGGTAGTATTAATCAAGCATTTTTTTAATCACTTTGTTTATTTCTCTTTCTCTGTGTTACATATTCAGCATTGGAGGCCTGGGATAAATTCTTCATATAGGAGGTAGCGAATCTCCACTATTCTCAATCCTGGAAGGTTTTGAGATCTATTCCATCGGGGATATATTAAGTAAAGCAGATAACTTTTTGTAAGATCAGGGAATTGAGGGTTATGGGAATGTGGCACAGAAGCTTTTAGTTTAGTTCAGGGATATAGCATGGAAACAGGCGCTTTGGCCCACTGTCCACATTCCACCACCCGTTCACACTAGTTCTATGTTATCCTGCTTTTGCATCCACTCCCTGATGTACTAGCGGCCAGAAGATCTGGGGTGACGGAGGAACTGAAGGAAATCCACATTAGGCAGGGAATGGTGTTGGGTAGACTGATGGGACTGAAGGTTGATAAATCCCCAAGGCCTGATGGTCTGCATCCCAGGGTACTTAAGGAAGTGGCTTTAGAAATTGTGGATGCATTGGTGATCATTTTCCAATGTTCTATTGATTCAGGATCAGTTCCTGTGGATTGGAGGGTAGCTAATATTATCCCACTTTTTAAGAAAGGCGGGAGAGAGAAAACAGGGAATTATAGATCAGTTAGCCTGACATCGGTGGTGGGGAAGATGCTGGAGTCAATTATAAAAGATGAAATAGCGGCACATTTGGATAGCAGTAACAGATCGGTCCGAGTCAGCATGGATTTACGAAGGGGAAATCATGTTTGACTAATCTTCTGGAATTTCTTGATGATGTAACTAGGAAAATGGACAAGAGAGAGCCAGTGGATGTAGTGTACCTGGATTTTGGTAGCAAAAACAGGAAGTCATATTACTATCTAAATGGTCTCAAGTTGGGAAAAGGGGAAGTACAATGGGATCTGGGGAAGTACAACGGGATTATCAGTCAATGAAAGTAAGCCTGCAGTTACAGCAGGCAGTGAAGAAAGCGAATGGCATGTTGGCCTTTATAATAAGAGGAGTTGAGTATAGGAGCAAAGAGGTCCTTCTGCAGTTATATAGGGCCCTAGTGAGACCACACCTGGAGTATTGTGTGCAGGTTTGGTCCCCTAATTTGAGGAAGAACATTCTTGCTATTGAGGGAGTGCAGCGTAGGTTTACAAGGTTAATTCCTGGGATGGCGGGACTGCCATATGCTGAGAGAATGGAGCGGCTGGGCTTATATACCCTGGAGTTTAGAAGGATGAGAGGGCATCTTATTGAAACATATAAGATTATTAAGGGTTTGGACACGCTAGGGGCAGGAAACATGTTCCCGATGTTGGGGGAGTCCAGAACCAGGGGCCGCAGTTTTAGAATAAGGGGTAAGCCATTTAGAACGGAGACGAGGAAACACTTTTTCTCACAGAGAGTTGGAAGTCTGTGGTATTCTCTGCCTCAGAGGGTGGTGGAGGCCGGTTCTCTGGATCCTTTCAAGAGCGAGCTAGATGGGGCTCTTAAAGTTAGTGGAATCGAGGGATATGGGAAGAAGGAAGGAACGGGGTACTGATTGGAGATGATCAGCCATGATCACATTGAATGGTGGTGCTGGCTCGAAGGGCCGAATGGCCTACTCCTGGACCTATTGTCTATTGTCTATAAAATCCACACAGTCGCAAGATGAACGTGCAAACTCCGCACCACGAGGTCAGGATCGAACCCGGGTATCTGGCACAATGAGGCAGCAGCCGCAGCAGCTGTGCCAATGTGCTACCCAAATGTGCTGAATTGTCAAAGCTTACAACATATCAGCCAATGTCATATTTAATGTTGGGGTCTTAAATGGCAAAGGGGCCTCAACTAACTTGTTTTTGTTTCATACAAGTCTTGCTCTTTTTTTTACAACTTATGTGAAAAGAAGAACATATTTTCAGAGAAGTTTCCACCACCGCAGACCTTTGTAATTTATGTTGCAATCAATGAAAACAAATCACAAATATGAAGAGGTGTGAGCAATGTTACTCAATGATACCAAGATAATTTGTTTTGAATGAGCGAGAAATACACACCTAGTCATTGGGGAAAGATAGACAACTTGTTCTCCCTTTCCACAAAGAGATCTTTCATTTCTCAGATTTGCATGAAGTGGTTTCAGCCTAAAATTAGATTAAAATGTGGATAAGAGCATAACCTGAGGCACAGGAGTAGGAATTGATTATTCACCCTTAACGTCTGTGCACCATTCAATAAAATCATAATGTTTTAGTACCTTTGCTTCACTATCCTCCACTAATGCCATTTCCCTTCATTCGCTTAACTTATACAATTCTATTGACCTTTTGTTCTGACTAGGTCAGTCCTAGAGCCTATGTAGCCATCTTGGGTAAAGAATATTAAAAAATAATTGCATTTTGGGTGAAGAATTTTATTCTCATCACTGTTCTGAATGGCTGACCCCTTCCTTTCAGATGTTCAACTCTGCCCAAGAATCTCCATCTGAACTCAACATCTATCTTTTTGACATGTACATGTTTTGAGGAGGTCATCTCTCATTCTTTCAGAGAAACAGGCCATTCTGGTGTACAACAAATGCACCGCCCTGCAATCAATCTGTTCAATCTTTGCTGCACGCATTTCATCACTAATACATATTTCCTTTTTACCACATTTTCAGTAACTGTATTTTCTCCTCATTTTTTCTAAACTTACTGTCTTTGTTGGGTCTTCTTCCAAGAAGATGGACATTATATATATGTTTAATTTATCTGTTATTTCCTTATTCTCCTGCATAGTTCTCCTATCTCAGCCTGTGAGGGACCCAAATTAACTTTATCTGATCTTTTATGGATATGCTTACAATCTATATGTAGGCTTCATGTCAGCTTTTTCTCATATCCTCGATCCTCAGATTTACTGTTTCACCCCCAGCGAATTCTTATGCTGCTATTTTTTACTTCTCTTGCCAGCCAAGACTAGATCACATTTCTTGTTATTTTTTTCCTTAAGTGTATGATTTGTAAAGCATACAGTAATCCTTTACAAGTTATCCTCTGCTTGTTTACTGTGATATCCGTTGATATAGTTTTCCCACCTGATTGGAACTAAATCTATCTTTTAGGTTTTAATCCGGTAGGCGGCGCGACTCTCGTCAGCAGCGGCCTCTGCAGCACGTCTGCGTTTTTATAATTTTTTGTCTATGTTTTTATGTAGTTTTTGTTATTTTTTGTTGGGGTATGTGTGTGGGGGGGGGTGGGGGTGGGGGTGGGAGGGAGGGAGGGGGTAACTTTTAAATCTCTCCCTGCACGGGAGACCCGACCTTTTCTTTGTCGTGTCTCCGTTGTCGTTGGGGCTGCAACGAGGAGCGGCCTCCAACAGGAGAAGACCGGGGACTCTGGTGCCGACGACTCACCTCACCGTCGCAGAGCTGGCCGAGTCCGGAGCAGGTGGAGCGGTGGTGGAGCGCTGCGGCTGCTGCGGCCCGACCTCCGGAGATTCGGAGGCTGCAACTGCGGGTCTGGCGGACGGCGGCACCGGGAGCCCCCGGGTCCCTGGAGGGAGACCGCTTTTCAGGGCTCCCGCAACGCGACTTCTCCCGCCCGAGTTGCAGGGTCGAAGAGCTCCTGGAGCGGGGCCTTACAGCACCGCCCCCGCGCGGCTTGGAATGGCCGCGGGACTCTGCGAGCGCCCGCCGGGGGCTCCAACATCATGAACCCGGTGTGCGACCTTGCATCACCCGGCATGGCTTAATGGCCGCGGGACAATCGCCATCGCCAGCCGGGGGCTTTGACTTTGACTCTGACATCGGGGGGGGAGAGTGCAGTGGAGAGATACGTTTTTTTGGCCTTCCATCACAGCGATGTGATGGATGTTTATGTAAATTATGTTGTGTCTTGGGTCTATTTGTTTGTAATGGCTGCAGAAACGGCATTTCGTTTGGACCTCAAGGGGTCCAAATGACAAATAAATTGAATCTTGAATCTTGAATCTTGAAATCATTTTCAATCATTATATGAAATTCGGTCACATTGTGAATGCTGTTCTTCCAATGTCCTTTTGCTGATTCCATTCCGAAATTAACACACTGTTATTACATGGTACGAGATCTAGAATGGCCTGTTCACAAAATAATGGAAACACTCATCAAATTTGGCAGTATCTGAGGAGGAATAATTAGCATTTCAGGTCAATGACTTCTCATCCAACCGATGGTATGTGTGGCATAATACTGGGATTCCACTGTTTGTGTGGAAAGATAAGATTACAAGTGAGGTTGCAGGTTAATGGAAGTGCAAGGTAAATTTGCACAGCAGAACAGGTCTCAAGCCTGTACAGCTCCTTACAGTGGCATAACCAGCACTGATTAATGAACTTCTGGAGGGAAATAGTTCAAATCATCAAGGCTCTGACATATTTCTTAAGGAATGGATAATTTTGAAATGATCAGAAAAACGTCGATATTTTCTCAAAGAAACAAGTCCAGTCAAGATTCATGAGAGTTTATTGTCATGTGTCCCAGATAGGACAATGAAATTCATGCTTGCTGCAGCACAACAGAATATTGTAAGCATAAATACAGATCAGATCAGATCAGTGTAACCATATACCATAGAATATATATATATATGTATACACATAAATAAACAGACAAAGTGCAACAGGCTGTTATAGTTCAGAGTTTGTTTGAAGTTGTGTTTAATAGTCTGATGGCTGTGGGGAAGCAGCTATTCCTGAACCTGGATGTTGCAGATTTCAGGCTCCTGTACCTTCTACCTGATGGCAGCGGAGAGATGAGTGTGTGGACAGGATGGTGTGGGTCCTCGATGATGCTACCAGCCTTTTTGAGGCAGTGCCTGCGATAAATCCCCTCGATGGTAGGGAGGTCAGAGCCGATCATGGACTGGGCAGTGTTTACAACTTTTTGCAGCCTTTTCCGCTCCTGGACGCTCAGGCTGCCGTACCAAACCACGATGCAACCGGTCAGCATGCTCTCTACTGTGCACCTGTAGAAGTTCGAGAGAGTAACGACTCTCCGTAATCTTCTCGGGAAGTAGAGGCGCTGATGTGCTTTCTTTATGGTTGCATCAGTGTTCTGGAACCAGGAGAGATCTACGGAAATATGCACGCCCAGGAAATTGAAGTTCTTGAACCTTTCCACCATAATGGTATAATGTTAAAAGAAAAAAATTGTTTTTAAATTGAGGAGGCTGATAGCTAAGAAGTAATTTAATTAAATAATTATTTGTGGGATCGGTATATTTAAAGAGCAGTGATCAACAATCATGTGCTGAGATGTCGTTTTCTGTAATCGGCTTGAAATTTTAATTCTCTTCATCATTATTTGTTTCACATGAACATGCTCACATATCAATGACCCAGAATTTGTCAGATTTAGGCGTACTGGTTACAAATAAAATTATAAAAGCCTTTACTGGAGGGTTGTAAAAAATTGTATCTGCAGTAGCATGGGAGCGTGAACTAGGGAACTATGATTGCCCTAGTTGGACTGGATTTAAAAAAAAAAAGAGATTTGGAAAGGCAGAAAGATTTGGGTGGGGCTGATTTCTAGTAAGTTGTTTAATTGCCCTTGTTCAAAGAAACAAAGGAATAGTTCATTACAAAGTGCTTGGTAATAATCCCAAGAATTAGAAAAATGGCAGAATTATAGAAGCTAATCACCTCATGAAAACAATGGAATGTTAGATATTTCATTGTCTGGTTTTGCACGGTTCTCCAGTTGAGTAAATCATCTCCCCAGGGCATGAAGGCTCCACAATAAAGTTTAATGTCAAGAACAAACTGCGGGAGGAAGTCTTGATCTGCCGAGTCCCTCCAACAGTTTGCATTTTTGCTCAGGATTCCAGCATCTCCTGTCTCTTACATTTCCAATGCTTGATATCAGATAGTCATGACAATTTTCCTATCTGTGAGAATGCAATGAATTTTAAAACATTTTTATAAAGTGTGACAAAACTTTCTCTCGATGAAGAAAGCACCAACAGATTGGAGTGCTTTGACGGGATGAAAGAAAATGGTAAAAAAAATTGCACAAATCAGAGACAGGGAAAGAACATTACGGGAATGGACAGGCATCAGAATCAAGGCTCACACTGCTGTTCACAATAGAATAGACAAGGCAAGCTTGTGGCAAACAGTGGATTCTGTCCAATATTCATGAAGGAAGGTGAAATGCAATGGAGGAATATTCCAGAATCTTCAATTAAAAGCAAAAATAATCCAACAGACGGAATATAGAGTGAGGGTGAGAATTAATCTTCCAAAGAGATTACAATCAGAAATTATAAAGGATAATCCAAACTATTTATAGCAGTTACATGATTGGGCAAGTATGGGAAAGTTTGTTGGATACCTAAAATAGCAGGTAACGTTCCTATGTAAGTGAAAGGGAATTTCACACATGAGTTAAAAAGCCCAAAGAATTAAAAATAAAATTGACCAGGCAGCATGTAGTAACTTAATGTTTAATGTGGCTAGGATCCAAGGAGTGGCCAACTTGGAAGGATCGTCTCGTGGTTGCTTTATAAAATAGCAACGGTGAATGCAGGCCAGTGAACAGCAGAAACCTCCTCGCCATCCACCCAGCCATTCTGAGCTTCAAATTCACCTTTTTGAGTTAATGTTCACGTTGAAACACTGTTGCATGAGATGCTGACGCTGTTTTTAAATGGTGCCGATATGACTGCAATCTTGCTCTGCAAGTTTGATTATCAATCTTCGGCCACAAGTTGTGGCTCCATTCCTTTCAGCTTATTGTAGGATCGAGCAATTTCTGCTGCTTACCTGTGTTCATGCTGCATCCTTGGTTGGCCACTCTTAAAATATTCCACACGCTAAAGGGAGCATTCTTCCAACTAATGATAAATTGATGCTTCTTAAAGAATCTTTGCTGCAAAGATAGGATAGAAGAAATGATTTCTCCCAGTGTCTCAGAGAGACTAGTTAGTGGAGAATATTATCTGCAGACGGTATCTTCCAGGTTATTGGGGTTCTGGAGGCAGGGAGAACACTTGCCATTGGCTGGAAGTTGCCAAGGAGGTTGTAAGAGTAATACTGCATAGAGGTCGTCTATGGGGGGGAAGCATGTAATTGTATCAATTCCCCATGCCCCCAGCAGCTTGCTTATTTGTTATTTGTGGATAAATGTGAGGTTATCCATTTTGGTGGCAAAAAAAAACGGGAAAGCAGACTATTATCTAAATGGTGGCCGATTGGGAAAGGGGGAGATGCAGCGAGACCTGGGTGTCATGGTACACCAGTCATTCAAGGTAGGCATGCAGGTGCAGCAGGCAGTAAAGAAAGCGAATGGTATGTTGGCTTACATAGCAAGAGGATTTGAGTATAGGAGCAGGGAGGTTCTACTGCAGTTGTACAGGGTCTTGGTGAGACCACACCTGGAGTATTGCGTGCAGTTTTGGACTCCAAATCTGAGGAAGGACATTATTACCATAGAGGGAGTGCAGAGAAGGTTCACCAGACTGATTCCTGGGATGTCAGGACTGTCTTATGAAGAAAGACTGGATAGACTTGGTTTATACTCTCTAGAATTTAGGAGATTGAGAGGGGATCTTATAGAAACTTACAAAATTCTTAAGGGGTTGGACAGGCTAGATGCAGGAAGATTGTTCCCGATGTTGGGGAAGTCCAGGACAAGGGGTCACAGCTTAAGGATAAGGGGGAAATCCTTTAAAAACCGAGATGAGGAGAACTTTTTTTCACACAGAGAGTGGTGAATCTCTGGAACTCTCTGCCACAGAGGGTAGTTGAGGCCAGTTCATTGGCTATATTTAAGAGGGAGTTAGATGTGGCCCTTGTGGCCAAGGAGATCAGAGGGTATGGAGAGAAGGCAGGTACGGGATACTGAGTTGGATGATCAGCCATGATCATATTGAATGGCGGTGCAGGCTCGAAGGGCCGAATGGCCTACTCCTGCACCTAATTTCTATGTTTCTATGTTTCTATGTAATATTTGCACTTTGCGGTCCAATGTCAGTTCTTGCCTCTTTCTTACTCCTTATATATCGGAATAAACTTTTGGTTTCCTTTTTTATTTTATTATGTAGTTTACTTTCATCTTTTCTCCCTGTATTGCCTTGTTAGTTACCTTCTGTTGGGTTTTTTTTTAAAGCTTCCCAATACTCTAGCTTCCCACTAACCTTCACAATGTTATATGCCTTCTCTTTTAGTTTTATGCAGCTTTATAAAATTTGATCAGGCCATGTTTGGGATATTGTTACCCCATTAAAGGGAGGAAGTGGAGGCTTTGGAGAGGGTACAGAAGAGATTTATTTACCAGAATGCTGCCTGGATTAGTGGGTTTTATCTATCTGTTGCATAAACTGGGATTGTTTTCTCTTGCAGATCAAACCCGTTGTCTCTGCTTGTTTGTGCCCCACCGAACTCATCTCCACATACCTTGATTCCATACTATCCCCCTTGGTCAAATCCCTTCCCACCTATGTTCTAGACACCTCAGACACTCTCCGCCGCCTCCGCGCATTCCACTCTCTAGGCCCTCACCCCCTCATCTTCACCATGGACGTCCAGTCACTCTACACCTCCATCCCCCACCAGGATGGCCTCAAAGCCCTCCGGTTCTTCCTCGACCAGAGGAGCAACCTATACCCAGCCACTGACACTCTCCTCCGCCTAGCGGAGTTGGTCCTCACCCTCAACAACTTTACGTTTGACTCCTCCCATTTCCTCCAAACACAAGGCGTAGCTATGGGCACACGCATGGGCCCCAGCTACGCCTGCCTCTTTGTCGGGTACGTTGAACAATCCTTGTTCAATACGTACCAGGGCCCCATCCCCGACCTCTACCTCCGTTACATTGACGACTGCTTTGGGGCCACCTCCTGCACCCACACACAACTGACTGACTTCATCCACTTCATCACCAACTTCCATCCAGCACTCCAATACACCTGGACCATTTCCGACACTTCCCTACCATTCCTTGATCTCACCATCTCCATCGCAGGGGACAGATTCCTGACCGACATACACTACAAACCCACTGACTCACATGGCTATCTGGACTGCACGTCTTCCCACCCTGCCCCCTGTAAAGACTCCATCCCCTACTCCCAATTCCTCTGCCTACGCCGCATCTGTTCCCAGGATGAGACGTTCCACACCAGGGCATCAGAAATGTCCTCGCTCTTCAGGGAACAGGGATTTCCCTCCTCCACCATAGATGAGGTTTGCACCAGGGTCTCTTCCATACCCCGCAACACTGCTCTCTCTCCCCATCCCCGCACTCGCAACAAGGGCAGAGTCCCCCTAGTCCTCACCTTTCACCCCACCAGCCGGCAAATACAACAAATAATCCTCCGCCATTTCCGCCACCTCCAACGTGACCCCACCACTCGCCACATCTTCCCATCTCCCCCTATGTCTGCCTTCCGCAAAGACCGCTCCCTCCGCAACTCCCTTGTCAATTCTTCCCTTCTCTCCCGTACCACCCCCTCCCCGGGCACTTTCCGTTGCAACCGCATGAAATGCAACACCTGTCCCTTCACCTCCCCCCTCGACTGCATTCAAGGACCCAAGCAGTCGTTCCAGGTGCGACAAAGGTTCACCTGTATCTCCTCCAACCTCATCTACTGCATCCACTGCTCTAGATGTCAGCTGATTTACATCGGTGAGACTAAGCGGAGGTTGGGCGATCGTTTTGCCGAACACCTCCGCTCAGTCCGCAATAACCTACCTAAACTCCCGGTGGCTCAGCACTTCAACTCCCCCTCCCATTCCCAATCCGACCTCTCTGTCCTGGGTCTCCTCCATTGCCAGAGTGAGCAACACCGGAAATTGGAGGAACAGCACCTCATATTCTGCCTGGGTAGCTTGCGTCCTGATGGCATGAACATTGAATTCTCCCAATTTTGCTAGCTGTTACTGTCTCCTCCCCTTCCTTAACCCTCGAGCTGTCTCCTTCTGTATCGGGCCGAAACCCTTCTTCAGACTGAAGAAGGGTTTCGGCCCGAAAAGTCACCTATTTCCTTCGCTCCATAGATGCTGCTGCACCCGCTCAGTTTCTCCAGCATTTTTGTGTACCTTCGATCTTCCAGCATCTGCAGTTCCTTCTTGAAAACCTTGAGGGGAGATGTGTTAAGCCCCTGTCCCACTTAGGAAACTTGAACTGAAACCTCTGGAGACTTTGCGCCCCACCCAAGGTTTCCTTGCGGTTCCCGGAGGTTTTTGTCAGTCTCCCTACCTGCTTCCACTACCTGCACCTCCGGCAACCACCTGCAACCTCCGGGAACCGCACGGAAACCTTGGGTGGGGCGCAAAGTCTCCAGAGGTTTCCGTTCAGGTTTCCTAAGTGGAACAGGGGCATTAGGAATACACAAAACTATGAGAGACACAGATAGAGTAGAGAGGCAAACCTTTTGCACAGATGGCAAATGTCAAAGACTAGAGGACACAGCTTGAAGTTCAAAGGGTGAAAGTTTAAAGAGGATGTGTGGGACTATTTTTTTAACCAGATTATGGTGGGTTCCTGAAAAAGCTGTTGAAGAGTGGTGGTGGAAGCAGATATGACAGTGGCGTTTCAAAGGCACATGGATATACTGCGAAATGAAGGATATAAATCACGTGCTGACAGAGGAGAATAGTTTAACTTGGCATCATGTTTGACATGGACATTGATGGCAGAAGGGCCTGTTTGAGCTGTTCTGTTCTACGATCTATGTTTTCTCAATAGCACTCTCTTTCTATATTTTTTAGAGATACAGCGCGGAAATAGGTCCTTTGGTCCATCGAGTCCACCCCGACCAGCGATCCCCACGCATTAACACTATCCTACACACTAAGGACAATATACATTTATACTAAGCCAATTAACCTACATACCTGTACGTCTTTGGAGTGTGGGAGGAAATCGAAGACCCACGCGTTCGCGGGGAGGTACAAACTCCATACAGACAGCACCCGTAGTCGGGATCGAACCCGAGTCTCCAGTGCTGCAAGCGCTCTAAGGCAGCAACTATGCCGCTACGCCACTGTGCTGCCCATATTTTAAAAGATTATAATCTTCAATAAAAATTACTAATCTCTTTGGATGTTTGTTTAATATCCGCCTGTCATAAATATTCAAACTTTGCTTTAAAAGCCACTTATGATCTTTGGCATGAGTGGGCAGAGCGCTAAGTCTGGGCATTGTGCCAGGTCTAGGATGACCTGGTCCATTGAATCATTGGATGATGTATTAACCATTAACAAAAATATGAAAACTTCCATTTGTGCACAATTCAATATGAATATTCCCCATTGGGAATTGCAAAAAGACAGTAGCTCTAAAAATGTTTTTTTCTAATTAAAAAAATCAACATTTGTTGTAATTCCTGCACATCAGAGAGTGAATCAAAAGGAAATAATGGACTTAAACAGATTAACAAACCTGGGCTCATCTAACACATTTCAATGACGTCTAGATTCCCCAAAATCACTTCACTATCAATGAAGAAGGGTCTTGACCCAAAACGTCGCCAATTTCCTTCGCTCCATAGATGCTGCCTCACCCGCTGAGTTTCCCCAGCTTTTTTTTGTCTACCTTCGCTATCAATGAAGTATCTTGGGATCTAATTACTGTGGAGAAAAAAACCAGAGTCTGACAGCTACTGTAGTTTGTAGAATGAGAGAGCTGTAACGCAGACAACAACTGCAGGATTCCAACTGTAACATACATGTTTGGCAACCTCAAAGTTGCCATCGATATCAATCCCACTGCCTTGCTCTCTCCTCGCGTACCTCTTGTATAAATAACTTGGAAAAAATGTTTTGTGGCCATTCTTTCCTTAAATCTGGACTTTGTTTCTCCCCCATATTTAAATTCAAGGGATGTGGGCTTTGTCGGGTGAGGCGGCATTTAATTATCCATCCACAGCAGTCCTTGAGAAGGGGGCGATGAGCTGCCCTCTAGAACAGCTGTAATCCTTGAGTGTTGTATACCCGCAAAGCTGTTTGGGAAGGAATTCCAGGTTTTGACCCAGAGCTTATGAAGAAATTACTATATATTTGGATGGTTTGTGAAATTACAATTATGACCATATTCACTTAGTTCAATTTGCCCCACTGTGATACACAATAAAGACACATCATGTTTCCATGTGATTGTGGGTCATGTTAAAGTTACTTCTTACTTCAACATTCCTACCATTTTGTAGGTATCATTTAAAATCTGACTCCTCTCTCAGCTTTTTTTACCATTGGATTTCCTTATCAATTTGCTTCTTCGCAAACGTATGGAAATCAAAAGATCCAGAGAAACATTTTACTTCCCAATGTTATGATGTGAGATTTACATCAAACCAAGAGTCCCCCTAGTCCTCACCTTTCACCCCATCAGATGTCGCATACAACACATAATCCTCCTAGATTTTCGCCACCTCCAACGGGATCTCAACTCTAGTCACATCTTCCCACCTCCATCCCTTTCTGCCTTCCACAGAGACCGTTCCCTCTGCAACTCCCTGGTTCACTCAACCCTTCCTACCCAAACCCCCCTCCCCCCCATCCACAGGTACCTTCCCCTGCAACCGCAGAAGATGCAACACCTGCCCCTATACCTCCTCCCTCGACTTTGTCCAGGGACCCTGAGTCCTTTCAGGTTAGGCAGAGGTTCACTTGCATCTCCTCCAACCCCATCTACTGTATCCGTTGTTCAACGTTAAACATCGGCGAGTCTAAACGTAGATTGGCCAATGGTTACGCTTGACACCTTTGCTCAGTCCGCCTGGACCTACCTGATCTCACGGTTGCTAAACACTTTAATTCTCCTTCCCATTCCCCCAAAGACCTTTCTGTCCTCGGTCTCCTCCATTGTCAGAATGAGGCTAAACGCAAATTGGAGGAACAGCATCTCATATTTCATTTGGGTAGCTTACAGTCCAGTGGTATGAATATTGATTTCTCTAATTTCTAGTAATCCCGGCATTCCCTCTCTCACTATTCCTTCCCCACCCAAGTCGCACCAGCTTCTTGGTTTCACCCAACAAACAGTTAACAGTGGCCTGTTTCTTTACCATCATTACTTTTTTGCATATCTTTCATTCTTTATCTCTCTTCATCATTTTCTATATCTTTTGTTTCCCTTATCCCTAACTAGTCTGAAGAGAATCTAGACCCGAAACGTCACCCATTGCTTCTCTCCAGAGATGCTGCCTGTCCTGCTGAGTTACTCCAGCCTTTTGTGTCTATCTTCAGACCAAATTTATTGTTATTACTGGAGGTAAATAATTTCAATGGCTCACATGCAGTGCTGGTGTCCACAGACAGGTTGAAGAATTAAAGTGACAGGTGATGAAGATGAAAAGTCCACCTGTTGGTCATCTGTTGACGGCCCCGGCGTGACTTTGAGTGGCCGCGGACTTGCTAGCGCCCGCTGGGGCCTTTGACTTCGACTTCGGGAGGGGAATGGAGAGCAGGGGAGAGACAAGACTTTGCCTTCCATCACAGTGAGCAGGAGATTCACTGTGATGGATGTTTGTGTTGGTGTGTGCCTTGGTTCTTTTCTTGTATGGCTGCAGAAACCAAATTTCGTTTGAACCTCATGTGAGGTTCAAATGACAAATAAAAGGTATTGTATTGTATTGTATTGTATTATTGATTTGTTCTGGCCTTTTCCTGCCTCTGAAGAAGGGTTCCAACCCGAAAAAAACATCACCCATCCTTTTTCTCCAGAGACGCTGCCTGAGATGCAGCCTGACCTGCTGAGTTACTCCAGCAATTAGTGTCTGTCTTTGGTGTAAACTGGCATCTGCAGTGCCTACACAACTTGAGCTCAAGGATTGTTGTCATGGGTTGCTCAGTATTGTTGCTTTCATAAACAGAGTCAGAACTACAGTATAACCAGAACATACTTGATTGAAGCCAGTAATTATTAATTCAGTGACTGAGTACAAAAATGTATGACCACTCATACTATGTAAAACAAACTTGTTCTGCAGGAACCCTGTACACATATGAAAAGCGAAAATGCCCAGCATACTCAGAAAGTAAACAACATAAGCGGAGACGGAGTTAATGTTTCAGATCAAGTACAATACCACCATCTTCCTGAGAATTTATATTTATGCAAGGTTCTGCAAATTGTCATTTCATTTAGCAATTACAATGCTTCACAGTGCCATTGATCTGTTTCAACTACAAACAAGGAGATAGAACAGAAAAGAAGTACACTGTTTGAGATGGAAGAGAAAGACTTAATAGGAACTTTTCACACAGAGGGTGGTGGGTATATGGAACAAGCAGCCAGTAGAGATATGTCTATCTTCAGTATATACCAGCATCTGCAGTTCCTTTCTACACACATCTCCTCAAGGGATGCCTACTTTGAAGAAAGGTCTCAACCCGAAACTTCACCCCTCCTTTTTCCCAAGTGATGCCGCCTGACCCGCTGAGTTACTTCAGCACTTTGTGTCTATTGCCAGAAGAGGTGGTTGAGGCAGGTACTATAACAACATTTAAAAAACATTTGAACAGAGACTGGGAAAGATTTAGAGGGATATGGGACAAATGCAGGCAGGTCGGCATGGGCATGTTGGTCCGATGGGCCTGTTTCCATGCTATATGAGCCTATGACTCTCTATGTCTCTAGGGCTTTTCATAAGTTTTGTAAAACTCATTAGACCAAGAGAAGAATAGAAACATCGAAAATAGGTTTAGGAAGGAACTGTAATGTTGGTTTAAATTGAAGGTAGACACAAAATGCGGGACAGGCACGGTCTCTGGAGAGAAGGAATGGGCAATGTCAAGATCCTTCTTCAGACATGAGGAACAGAAGTCTGAAGAAGGGTCTTGACCCTAAACATCACCTATTCCTTCTCTCCAGAGATGCAGCTTGTCCCGCTGAGTTACTCCAGCATTTTGTGGAGATCCTTAGACTGTGTAGCCGGAGACACAGCAGAAATGCTTCTCACTCTTTGGTGCGTGTGTTGACAGGTTAGTTGACTGTGGACGACTTTATTTCTCAAACCAATCTATCTTTCTCCCAGACCAAAGAAGAGTCCCGAAGCAAAATGCCACCTGTCCATTCCATGTCTCCACTGAGATACTCCAGCACATTGGGGGTTTTTTTCTAAACTAACATCTGGAGTTCATTGTGTCTATATTTTTCCCAGACTCCACTGTTATGCAGATTCAACAGAATTATTTTGAGCATTTGAGGAATGCTGGACCCAGAAATGGAATTCCTCTTGATAACCTTGGGAAAATGAACAACTCTTTAAATCTTCATTGCTGTGCGAATCAATCAACATCTATTGGATCGAGTCCAGTCTGAAGAAGGGTTTCGGCCCGAAACGTTGCCTATTTCCTTCGCTCCATAGATGCTGCTGCACCCGCTGAGTTTCTCCAGCTTTTTTGTGTAACCTTCGATTCTCCAGCATCTGCAGTTCCTTCTTAAACTCTATTGGATCGAGATAGTTCAGAGAGATGACTCAGAATCCATTTCCACTATCATGTTCTTTAAGTTGTTCTAATGACGTCCTAGGCTTTAAAAAAAAAACCTCCTAAGCTCACTGTTTGATTTTGGTGACAATCTTAATGTACTGTGTTGTTACTCATTCACTGACCTGTATTTCTTGTGTAGGAAAGAACTGCAGATGCTGGATTAAATCAAATATCGACACAAAATATCTACTGTTTTGTAATTGGAGTTACTCCAGCATTTTGTGTCTATCTTCGATCTGTATTTCTTTCCTGATTTACTTTAATAAGACTTCTTGAGATTTAGGGCATCAATTAGATGTCTTCTCAATCATCTATGGCTCTATTGAAAATTAGGTCTCATTGTTAGTGAGTACCAGTGAACACCAGTACAGTGTGAAGTTCTGGTAGCCAGGCTCTAGGAAGGATGACATTAAGCTGGAAAGGGTGCAGAAAAGATTCACAACGATGTTACCAGGAGAGTCTTTTCCCCAGGCTCAGGGAAAGGTTTAAAAGGGATCAGCGAGGCAACTTCTTCACGCAGTGAGTGTTTGGACCAAGCTGCCTGTGTTGGTAAAATCATCTTGAATAGAGGTTGGCAGACAAAAAAATTTGCAGAATTGCCTTTAAGGTTAACTTGTTAGATAGCAGTGAAGTATTGGTTTGTTATTATTGTCATGGATGCGGAGATACTTTGTAAACATTTGTTTTGCACGTTCTGCATGCAAATGATGCCATACACGAGTACAATCAAACCTTACAGCACATAGAGCAAAATGGAAAGCAAATATTGTGTTTCATCTACAGAGAAAATGCAAATTTAAAAAAAGTGAAATTACCTCAATGTGGTATGTTGGGAGATTGGGATTAACATATGAGAGTCTGATAACAGCAGGTAACAAGTTATTGTTGGGTCTGCTGGTATGTGCTTTCAAGCTTCTGTATTTTTTGCCTGACAGGGGTGTTAGTCATCCATGATTATGTTGGCTGCATCTGCGAGGCAGCATGAAGTGTGGATGAAGCAGATGAGAGGAGGCTGGTTTGCGTGATGTCCTGGGCTGTATTCACCCCTCTCTGTCATTTGCTACAGTGTTGGGCAGAACAGTTGCCAAACGAAGCTGTGATGCATCGCGATAGGATGGTTGCTATGGTGCATCTGTAGAAATTGGTAAGAGTCATTGGAGACATGCCAAATTTCCATAGTCTACTGAGGAAGTAGAGAAGTTGGTGTGCTTTCTTGGCCATAGCACCATTGTGTTTGGTTCAGGACAGATTGGTAATGATCTTTATAATTATACTGGGAAACCCGAGTTGGGAATACTGGGAATCTGCTGACCATCTCCACTTCAGCACCGTTGATACAGACTGGGATGTGGACCCCACCCCACATCCTGAAGTCAATAACCAGCTCCTTCACTTTACCAACACTGATGGAGAGGTTGCTGTTTTAACGCCATGTTACTCAGCTCTCTATATCCTTCCTGTACACCATCTAGTCATTGCTCGAGATCTGGCCCACTGCAGTGGCGTCATTTGCAAACTTGTAAATATAGCTTCAGCAGAATTTAACTGCAGTCATGAGCGCATTGAGTACTGGAGATTAAACACCATTGACTGATGTAACATGTTTATTCTGTTGCAGATTCCCAATGCTGCTTTGCATGAAATTAAAATTATACCATTGAATGTAGTTATATTTCTGAGAATTCAGTCTAAGTTTATTGTATCTTTGGTGAGTTAATCTATGCAAAAAATGAGGTCCACAGTTCTTGGATATAACAGCGAATGAAGAGAAATTGGCGTGTTATTTAGAAATTAATCCTTAATTAGAGCGTAACTCGTTGGATAAATGAGATCGTCACTAGGCAGCATCTCCCCCCCCTCCCCTCCCCCCCAGTAAATTTGTCTTGTGGAACTCTTTCATCATGTTGAAAGATTTTCATGAGTTAACAAGTTTCCCGGGCACCTGCCGTTAGCGTTACGAGTTCCGACGTTCCCGCTACGTTAATTCTACGTGATTTGTTTCAAACTCTGGATCACTCGTGGGTGGACTCGCACCGTGAGACAGGGCCATCATTCTACCATTAACCTCTAGTGCACTGTCCTGTGCTCTTCCATCTGAATTCCTTCCTTTGATGTTTCCAGACGGAAGCCACTCCTCAGCAAAAGGCACATGACAGCCCGCTTGGAGTTTGCCAAAAGGCATGTGAAACACGATTCTCTGGTCTGATGAAACCAAGATTGAACTCTTTGGTCTGAATGCCAAGCGTCACGTCTGGAGGAAACCAGGCACCGTTCATCACCTGGCCAATACCATACCTACAGTGAAGCATGGTGGTGGCAACATCATGCTGTGGGGATGTTTTCCAGCGGCAGGAACTGGGAGACTAGTCAGGATCGGGGGAAAGATGAACGGAGCAAAGTACAGAGAGATCCTTGATGAAAACCTGATCCAGAGCATTCTGGACCTCAGACTGGGGCGGAGGTTCACCTTCCAACAGGACAACCACCCTAAGCACACAGCCAAGACACCGCAGGAGTGGCTTCATGACAAGCCTGTGAATGTCCTTGAGTGGCCCAGCCAGAGCCCGGACTTGAACCCGATCGAACATCTCTGGAGGGACCTGAAAATAGCTGTGCATCGACGCTCCCCATCCAACCTGATAGAGCTTGAGAGAATCTGCAGAGAAGAATGGGAGAAATTACCCAAATACAGATGTGCCAAGCTTGTAGCGTCATACCCAAGAAGACTTGAGGCTCTAATCACTGCCAAAGGTGCCTCAACAAAGTACTGAGTAATGGGTCTGAATACTTACGTAAATGTGATATTTCAGTTATTTCTTTTAAATTACTTTGCAAAAATTTCTAAGCACCTGCTTTCGATTTTTTATTATGGGGTATTGTGTGTAGATTGATGATAAAAATAATGAATAATGATTTAGGATAAGGCTGTAACGTAACAAAATGTAGAAAAAGTGAAGGGGTCTGAACACTTTCTGAATGCACTATAGCCTTGTCTGCATTACACAATGTCATGGGCTTCACCCGTGATAGTATGTTGTTTCCACAGATTAAACTTCTCTTCTTCTTGCGTATGGCGGGCACAGCCTAAAGTTGTAGGAGAACTTGTTCTATTTGATCTTATTTGATTGTGCACGGCAGGTTGATTGCATTCATCGAAACAGGACGGACCACGTGAAGGTTGCAATCTTCCACCTCCACAGATTAAACTGAAACTGAAAAATGCTCATCATATCTTTTACAGCAGATAAACAACATGTGCCATATTGCAGTTTCATTCTCTGTACATTGGAAAGGATTTAAACAATATCCTGAAGAAGGGCCTCGACTGGAAGCGGCACCCATTCCTTCATTCCAGAGATGCTGCCTGTCCCGCTGAGTTACTCCAGCTTTGTGTGTCTATCTTTGGTTTAAACCAGCATCTGCTGTTCTTTCCTTCACATAAACAATATAGAAACATAGAAACATAGAAATTAGGTGCAGGAGTAGGCCATTCGGCCCTTTGAGCCTGCACCGCCATTCAATATGATCATGGCTGATCATCCAACTCAGTATCCCGTACCTGCCTTCTCTCCATACCCCCTGATCCCCTTAGCCACAAGGGCCACATCTAACTCCCTCTTAAATATAGCCAATGAACTGGCCTCAACTACCCTCTGTGGCAGTGAGTTCCAGAGATTCACCACTCTCTGTGTGAAAAAAGTTCTCCTCATCTCGGTTTTTAAGGATTTCCCCCTTATCCTTAAGCTGTGACCACTTGTCCTGGACTTCCCCAACATCGGGAACAATCTTCCTGCATCCCGCCTGTCCAACCCCTTAAACATTTTGTAGGTTTCTATAAGATCCCCTCTCAATCTCCTAAATTCTAGAGAGTATAAACCAAGTCTATCCAGTCTTTCTTCATAAGACAGTCCTGACATCCCAGGAATCAGCCTTGTGAACCGTCTCTGCACTCCCTCTATGGCAATAATGTCCTTCCTCAGATTTGGAGACCAAAACTGTACGCAATACTCCAGGTGTGGTCTCACCAAGACCCTGTACAACTGCAGTAGAACCTCCCTGCTCCTATACTCAAATCCTTTTGCAATGAAAGCTAACATACCATTCGCTTTCTTTACTGCCTGCTGCACCTGCATGCCTACCTTCAATCACTGGTGTACCACGACACCCAGGTCTCCCTGCATCTCCCCCTTTCCCTGTTTGGACTTGCAGTAACACAAATGTTTTTGCCTCCTCTGGCCACACATGTGCTTGATTTAACATTTTAGCTTCTGCTGTAGTAGTTAAGCCCTGCCTGCTTAAAGTTTGATGTGTCAGTCACCCAGCACTTGTGTTGGGTATTTGCATGTTCAAACCACATTCAGAATACTTGTGACGGTTGTCTTGGCTGTATTTCAACACAGGGCTGAAGGAGCCTTACACCTGGAGATAGCGTTTATCAGATGAGATGTTAAATTGAACCCCCGTCAGTATCCCTGAGTGACTTAAAAGATCCTAATTGAAAACTTCACATTTAAAACTCCACATTCTTTGCTCATCTATTTCAGTCTCTGCTTCCCATTTTGCAAATTTACTCACAAGCCAACACAAAAATAATAGAATGTTTTAAACATGAATTGCCAGCTCCACAGCAAACAATGAAGTAAGTCAGCAAGAAGAAAAATAACTTGCACAGGCGGATACGATATAATAACATGTTCTGTTATTATAATATAATATGCCCAACTTCCCACCCCAGCCAATTCTGAAACAAACACCTTTCAAATGTTGGATGTGCCTAATGCAAAAGCAGTTGGACAGGTATTGTTCCGTTTAAATTATTGCCATGTGTACCAAGATACAGTGAAAAGCCTTTGTTCCGTGCTAACCAATTAGCAGAAAGACAATACATGATACAATCGAGCCATTCACAGTGATAAGGGAATAATGTTTAGTGCAAATTAAACCCAGTAAAGTCTGGTCAAAGATAGTCCGAGGGTCCCTGATGGGGTAGATAGTAGTTCAGGATTGCTCTCTGGTTGTGGAAGGATGGTTCTGTTGCCTGAAAACAACTGGGAAGATACTGTCCCTGAATCTGGAGGTGTGTGTTTTCACACTTCTAGCCAACGTATAAATGGGCAGCACTGTGGCGCAGCAGTAGAGTTGCTGCCTCACAGCGCCAGAGATCCAGGCAGGATCCTGACTATGGGTGTTGTCTGTGCAGAGTTTGTACATTCTTCCTGTGACCATGTGGGTTTTGTCCAGGTGCTCTGGTTTCCTATGACACACCAAAGACGTGCAGGTTTGTAGGTTAATTGGCTTCTGTAAATTCACCCTAACGTGCAGAATAGAACAAGCATACAGGGGATCGCGGGTCAGCATGGACTCGATGGACCAAAGGGCCTATTTCCACGTTGTGTCTCTAAAAAAAAACTAAAAGTGCATAAGTGGATATGTTACAACTTACAGGATAATCACGCATTATATTACGAAATGGTCAACTGATAAGGTTTTGTGGCACTTGACACATTCCATTTCTGTGGTCGTAAAAGAAGAATTGACTATGTAGGCATCCCTTATCGGCACTGGGACAGTTGGAACAGGATACAGGTTGCCGCCAGGTATGGCAGTGTTCCGTTCCTGTGAACTGTTCGTAACCCGGGCAGTTCAAATGTCGGAAATGTGGTCGTGAACGACGTTCCCTGGTGGAAGAAGATGTATTCAGTCCCACAGTAGCCGGTCGATCCATCCCGCTGATCATTCTTTGTATGGGCTGTACACATGTCAGTGCTTCATAACCTGAGGAGAACCTGTACAAAGAGTGTAGACTACAGGGTCATCGTTCTTGCTTGGGGTCAGTGAACAAGGTGTTTGGTGGACACAAGGGTTGTCTATAAGTGGTCCATGAGACGGCAGAAGTATTCGTATTAGTAGAAAGAACATCTGCTTGGGTATGCAGATCAATTATGGATCTTATTCGTTCTGGAAAGAACGGGAGAAAAGGTATAATAATGGATTTGTTCTGTGGAGTTGGTTGCCCAAGGTTTTTGTTGACTCTCTCCACCAGTTATATATATGAATTTTTGGTGCTTGAGTCTAGTGTGATTCTTTAATCGCTTCTTTCCACTAAAATTGGCCATCTAGTTACCTATCTGTTTTTGTCCAAAATCCATCTTTACCTTGGGTGGCCCAGTGGCCCAGTTAATAGAGCTGCTGTCTTCCAGGTCCAGCAACCTGGGTTTGATCCTGACTTCTGTGTGGAGTTTGCACGTTCTCCCTGTGACCTTGTGGTCTTCCCCTGGGTTCTCCAGTTATAACCCTCATCCCAAAGATGTCTGGGTTGTAGGTTGATAGGCCATTGTAAATTGCCTCTAGTGTGTGGAAGAGGAGATGGCGGGGAAAGTGGAAGAGAATAATGGGAGATGATAAAATGGAATGAATGTAAATAGGTGCTTGATGACCTGTACAGACCCACTTGGGACCCGTTGCCTTACATCTAAGACCCACCCGGTTCTTTTCCTCAGATAAAATTATGAATACACGATACAGAGACAGGCCCATCTGCCCAACCAGGTCTTCTTCCCACTTTCCTCATCCAGAATTTTCAGTGCAAACTTCACTTCTCTGTAGTTCTGCTAGTTGCACTGTTCACTTCCATTTATCTCTTCGTTGTCACTTCTTCCACAGCCAACACTGGACCATTGTGGGCTCCACCCTTTCCTTGGTCATCGGTGCCGGCTCTGATTTGTTCTGAACCTTATCATACCTCTAGTTTCCCTCTCCCCTGAATCTCAGTCTGAAGTAGGGTCTTGACCCGAAACGTCACCTATTCCTTTCCTCCAGAGATGCAGACTGACCAGCCGAATTATTCCAGCATTTTGTGTCTACCTTCCGTGTAAAGCAGCATCTGCAGTTCCTTCCTCCTCACTTCCCTGCCTTCCATCTGGCCACACTCTATCATTACTGCATAATAGTAATTGCTTCAGCCACTGCTGCAGGCTGCCTGTGTTGCTGAATAGCGTATATCTGTGGCCTTGCTTCTACTTTGCCCTACATACGTATCAAAGCCATTTGACATTTAAACTCCTTCTCTGCATCATTCCACAGCCTTGTCTCTCCAAGGGAAAAATGATATGGGTTAATTATTTCTTTCTGCTAGGTATAACTCGGTTTGCTCCAATAGGTCTGAAGGTCATGAATTCATGCAAATCCGCAACGTAACCCAATTAACAATTAACTAGTTAACTCCTCATTCTGTACAGTGAAAAATCCCCTGTGGTCCTGCCTGATCGATTATCAAGGGCACACATTTTGTACTGTTTCCAGAGCAGGGAGGTGAGGTCATTCTCCATTTCAATGTGTGATTCCAGAATTGTTTGTTTTCATTTCAGATTTCCAGATTCTGCACTTTTTAAAAAAAATGCTTTTTGACTATTAGTGGCAGAGAAAAAGCATGAAAGATTGTGCATGCTGGAAATCTAAAAATAAAAACAGAACCTTCTGAAAGTACTTAGCCTTAAGGCATATCTATAGAGAGAATAGAGTTACGTTAGAGGCTCCTGCGCCTGTGCAGGACTCATGGACTTCATCAACTTCACCACCAATTTTCATCCTGCACTCAAATTTACTTGAACCTTCTCCGACTTCTCCCTCACCTTTCTTGATCTCACAGTCTCCATCACAAGAGATAGACCATTGACTGATGTCTATTACAAACCCATTGACTCCCACAACTATCTCGACTACACTTCTTCCCACCCTACTTCCTGCAAAGACTCTATCTCCTACTCCCAATTCCTCCTACCCCGCACCTGCGCCCCAGATGAAATGTTCCATGCTAGAACATCCGAGATGTCCTCATTCTTTAGAGTACGGGGGTTCCCCTCTCCCATCATAGATGAGGCTCTCATTCATGTCTCCTCGGTACCCCGCAGCTCCACCCTTGCTCCCCCTCCCCCAAGTCACAACAGAGACAGAGTCCCCCTGGTCCTTACCTTCCACCCCATCAGGAAACAGGCCCTTTGGCCCACCGAGCCCACACCAAACAGCGATCCCCCACTAACAATATCCTACACACACTAGGGACAATTTACAATTTTACCAAAGCCAATTAGCCTGCAAACCTATACGTCTTTGGGAGTGTGGGAAGAAACCGGAGCACCCGGAGAAAACCCACGCAGGTCATGGGGAGAACGTAGAAACTCCATACATACAGCACCCGTAGTCAGGATCGAACCTGGGTCTCTGGCGCTGTAAGGCAGCAGCTCTACCGCTGCACCACCACTCCACCCCAAGTTCCAAAATCAAGTCTGGTTTATTGCACAATATCATCGTCATGAAGTCATGATGCAGCTTTGTAGGACTTTGGTCGCATTTGAAGTATTGCATGCCATACCTGCCACCCCACTATAGGAAGCATGTGGAGACTTTGGAAAGTGTGCAGGGGAGGTTTACTAGAATAATACATGGATTAGGGGGTATTAGCTGCAGGGAGACATTGGACAGGCTTGGATTGTTTTCTCTGGAACACCGGAGACCCGAAAGAAGTATATACAATTATAGGAGTTATTGACAGGGTGGAGTGTCAGAACCCTTCTCCCAGGATGGAAATATCAACTAGAAGATGGCATAGCCTTAAGTTGAAAGGGGCAAAGTTTAAAGGAGATGTGTCGGGCAAGTTTATAGCACAAAAGCAGGAACGCACTGCCGGTGTTGGTGGTGGAGGCAGATGCAATAGTGGTATTTAAGAGACTTTTACATAGATACATGGATTTGCAAGAAATGGAGGGATATGGATAATGTTCAGGCTGATAAGAGTTGGTCTTGGCATCATATTCAGCAAAGACATTGTGGGCCAAATGGTATGTTGGTAATAATTTGTTATACAGCCACTAAATGACAGCATTACGTCCAGTTCAAAGTGATTCCTGTTCCTCAGCAATATGTCACAAGCATGAGAGCAATCTATCTATTACATGTGATACACATTGAAATTACAAGGATATTACTCACCTGTTAGAGTTTCATTGTGTGCGTAAGTTCTATGGAACATGCATACACTGGTCACGTGATTTTCAGTGCAATTGTGAAATAAACTTGGACTTTTGGAAGCGTTATCTTGTTTACCTGCTTTATGGATCTAAAAAGCATCAAGGGCCTGTACCACTTGCCGATTTTTTTTGGCGACTGCTGGCATCATATCAGGGTCGCCAAAAGATTTTGAACATTTTAAAATCCAGCGGTGACAAAAGAAATATTGCAAAACCTGAAAAAACACCGCACGTCGATTCGTCATCACGCCCCGTTACGTCGCGTCACCGCCGCTAATTTATCGGTGACCTAATATGTCAGTCAATGATGCCAGCCAGTCGTCGAAAAAATCGCCATGTGGTGACAGGCCCTTCAGTCTGACTGGGTTTCAGAAGCACTGAACAGTGCCAATTGTTCATTGATGTGTACAATGATTTAGATGTCAAAATCGTTTTTTTTCTTGTATTGATTTCTTTCATGATGTGAATTGCTCTCTTTCGCAGTTTTCGTGCTTGACGTAGACACTTTCATGAGGCCGCTCGATTGGGAAAGCAGAAAAAAAAGCTACAAGATGAGATTTTCTGAAAAAGAAACAGATTTGTGTTTTGAAAGGTATGCAAGGTGAACACATTTTTCCTGAGCAGAATCACTTCTCCAGGCAGTTTTAGATTCAAGGCATTGAGAGTTTATTCAACGATTGCTTCTACTTTTTGTTGAAGTTGATACTGCAACACAGAGGCACAAAACAAACTGCTGGAAAAACACAGTGAGTCAGACAGCATCTGTGGAGGAAAATGGACAGATGCTGTGTCAGATTCTTCACATTGCCCCTCGTCTGAGTTCCTCCAGCAATTTGCCTTTTTGTTCCAAATTCCAGCATCTACAAATGGAACACTATCTCTTCCTCGCCGCAGAAGTGACAGGCGGCTGGCGAGTCTGTGAAGAGCAATGTGCAGCACTCTCCACCCCAGGTCCCCGATGTAAAGGGGGAGGACTCCCTTAGAGAGAGACTTCCACTCCACTGGTGACACAGACCGCCAGGGCATTCCGGACGGAAGACAAGGGCGAGCAAGTGCAGAGTGTGCAGGAGCAGCCTGTACAGTACGCACCTCTCTGCGTCACGGAACGGCACGCTGGGCAACTCGAAACTCATGTTGCCTGGGGTCAGCTTTTGGGAAGGGATCCGGGCTGTAGGTCCTATGAGCAATTCCGACGGAGCGGGGGTTAAGCTCGGCCGGAATCGTTCCACGCTCATGCCTCTCCTCGATACCCACCGTAACAGGGTGAGGACTGGTCATCCTCGCAGCCCCAACATCCCCCTCACCCTGTGGAGCAGCACCCTGGCTGAAGGTGACCAGATTTCTGGCTTTAAGTAGATCTCGATAAAAGCCAGGTAACTCCCACCCAGCGTGTCGACTGATGCCCGCTACGGGAGCTGTGTGCCCTCCTGAAGGCAGCGACCCTGGCGGAAAAAGTACATCGCCAGTCCGTGCCATCTAGGAGGACACTCAGAATACATATACCTCCGCAGGGTTCTGAGACGGAGAGCTGCCACCTGGGTACAGACGCAAACCAGTGCCTGACTGCCTTCCTCCAACGGGAGACACAGAACCCTTGCAGGGACCCAATGATTCTTCTCTCCGCAGAAGAAGTTCACCAACCTCCTTTGGATCATGGTGACAAATAAAGAGGGCAGGACCAGAGTGGCCAGCCGGTACCACAACATAGAGGCACCAGCTGGTTTATGGCCAATGCTCTCCCCCGGTAAGAAAACACGCCAAGGAGGCCTGACCAACATCCTAGCCGGGCAACAACTTTCACCTCCAGCTCCTGCCAGTTTGCCGGCCAAGCAGAATTAAGCCATTTGGCCCAACGTGTCCACTCCACCATTCAATCATAGCTGATCTCTGCCTCCCAATTCCATCCTCCTGCCCTCTCCCCATAACCCTTGACACCCGATTTAATCAAGAATCTGTCTATCTCTGCCTTAAAAATATCCACTGACTTGGCCTCCACAGCCCTCTGTGGCAATGACTATACCAGATTAACTACCCTCTGACTAAAGAAGTTCCTCCTCACCGCTTTCCTAAAAAAGCACACTTTAATTAATAATAATAATAATAATAATAATAATAATAATAATAATAATAATAATAATAATAATAATAATAATAATAATAAACTTTATTACAGACTAAAGGTCCAGACAAGGGGCAACATTACATTAAAAATGCATTGCATATTAAATATCATAAAATACATATAAAATCTTCGAATGATCAATGTCCTACAACGATACTAGTGTCTCCACAGCTGGGATTCGTAGCGTGTAGTGTTAACCCTTATGTTTGACAAAGCCACAATAAACACATTCTGAGGCTATGACTTTTGGTCCTAGACTCTCCCACCAGTGGAAACATCCTTTCTATCTATGCCTTTCATTATTCTGTAAGTTTCAATGAGGTCCTCCCACAACCTTCTAAACTCCAGTGAGTAGAGGGCCAGTGCTGTCCAACACTCATCATTTGCTAACTCACTCTTTCCTGGAATCATTCTAGTAAACCTCCTCTGGACCCTCTCCAGACCCAGCACACCCTTCCTCAGTAATGGGGACCAAATTTGCTCACAGTACTCCAAATGTGGCCTGACCAGCGCTTTGCCCACTGTGCCAAGTGTAGGCAACCTACTGGAGCTGGATGCCATCCATCCCTTACTGTTCCTGAGGAGGTGGTGGTGAGGCACCTGGTGACCCTCTGGAGAAGTTGACTCCTTCCAGCTACTCTGTTCTTCGTGCTGGTGAGAGTGGGAAGCCTTGGCGAGTTCCAGCATTTAATCTTACTATTCTGATTCATACTGCAGCTCGGGTACAACGAGGTTGCTGGGCTGCTATGCAGACACTTTGAAATTCACTGGAGAATATCACTGTCTCATTGTAGGACGCTGATCTTTCTTTTTTATTCTGGATTTTATGTCATGTATTGTGTTTTTTATATATAATTTATGATGACTTTATAAGTAATATACTAAGATTTTATATGTATTTTATGGTAGTTTTATATGCAATGTTGTCCCTTGTCTGAAGTCCGAAACAAAGTTTAATAATAATATTCATAAAGAATATACAAGTACTGAAAATCATCAAATGCTTTTGTCTTCTTTAGTTTTACTCTGAAAACAGGAATATACATTTGGTTGTATATAATCTAAGGGTGTGTTCATTTGGTTTCTAAGTATTGAAAAGGCATCTGTCATTGGCTTTTTCTCAAACTAGCAGTATTTCAATTAAATACGCTTCAAGAAGGGTCTCGACCTAGAACGTTACCCATCCTTTTTCTCCTGAGATGCTGCCTGACCCGCTGAGTTACTTCAGCGCTTAGTGTCTTTCTGTGGTATAAACCAGCATCTGCAGTTCTCCGTCTCTTCTCTTTGAATTGCTAATTGTTTGTGTCTATTATGGGGCCTAATATAAATTTGTGGCTTAGTGAGCACTGTGTATTTAACAGAACATTTCCCTTTCTAACCATACCATGATATATTTAAATCACAGATAGACAATAGACAATAGACAATAGGTGCAGGAGTAGGCCATTTGGCCCTTTGAGCCAGCACCGCCATTCAATGTGATCATGGCTGATCATCCCCAATCAGTACCCCGTTCCTGCCTTCTCCTCATATCCCCTGACTCCGCTATTTTTAAGATATCGGACAATGTGTTAAATAAATTAGAAAGGGAAATGTTCTGTTAAATACACAGTGCTCACTAAGCCACAAATTTACCTGACAATCGGGCCAATAGATCTGTGGATGACGCAGTCAACCTGGGCCTGCACTTCATCCTCCAGCACCTAGACCGCCAGGGGACCTATGCGAGGATTTTGTTTGTTAATTTTAGCTCTGCATTCAACACCATTTTGCCAGAGCTACTATACTCCAAACTTTCCGAGTTGACTGTGCCTGAATCCCTCTGTCGGTGGATCACCAGCTTCCTGACAGACAGGGAGCAGCAGGTGAGGCTGGGAAAGCTCACCTCGGACCCGTAAACCCTCAGCATAGGAGCACCGCAAGGCTGCGTATTCTCCCTTCTCCTCTACTCTCTCTACACCAATGACTGCACCTCCACTGACCCCTCTGTCAAGCTTCACAAGTTTGCGGATGACACAACCCTGATTGGACTGATCCAGGATGGGGAAGAATCTGCCGACAGACACGAAGTGACATAGCTGGCATCCTGGTGCCATCACAACAACCTCAATGCTCTTAAGACAGTGGAATTGATAGTAGACTTTAGGAGAGTTCCCCCTCCTCTCACCCCACTCACCATCAACAACACCACAGTCACATCTGTGGAGTCTTTTAAGTTCCTGGGAACCGTCATCTCCAAGGACCTTAAATGGGGGGCTACCATCGACCACAGTCAAAAAGGCACAACAGAGGATGTACTTCCTGCAGCAGCTGAGGAAGCACAATCTACCACGGGCAATGATGGTCCAATTCTATGCGGTCATCGTAGAGTCTCTCCTCACCTTCTCCATCATGGTCTGGCTTGGCTCAGCCACCAAGCACGACACCCGGAGGCTGCAGCGAATCGTTCGATCAGCCGAGAAGGTTATTGGCAGCAACCTTCCCTCCATTGATGAACTGTACACTGCAAGGGCCAGGAAGCGAGTGGGTAAGATCATCTCTGACCCCTCTCACCCTGGCCACAACCTCTTTGAATCACTTCCTTCTGGAAGTCGACTCCGGACTGTCAAAGGTGCCACAGCCAAACATAAAAACAGGTTTTTTTCCACGAGTAGTAGCTCTACTCAATAACCAAAAATCTGTAGCCTCCTTTTGCTCTGGTATTTTATTTAATTCACATGCTTAATCAATAATGTTATTAATTATTAATGTTTAATGTTCTATGTGTCATTCCTAACTGTCACTGTATGTCATTGTCACTTGTGGGCAGAGCACTAAGGCAAATTCCTTGTATGTGAATACTTGGCAAATAAACTTATTCTTATTCTCTTATTCATATTCTTAATTCTAACCCCAGTCCATTTTTCCTAAAATGCTCCATAAAACCTACCTTGTTCACCTGTGATCTGTCCTAATACTTCATAACATGTCTCAGTGTGAAAATGTTTATGCTTCTGAATGATATCTTTGGACATTTTGCTATTTTAAGAGGGTGCCCCATTAGATAGAATACAAGACTAGCAGATAGAGCGTTCATCTCTTTTGTCCCTCTTCCCCATTCAATATAATCATGGTTGATCAGTAACCAGTTCCAGCTCTATCCAATGATCATCTTTGCATGAAGAAATATATCTATCACCTTCTTGAATCTACTTAATGACTCCCTACTATGGTAGACAATTCTATAGGTTCACCATTCTCTGAATGACGAAATGTCTCCTGGTTTTGGTTCCAAATGCATGTCATGTATCCTGAGATATGACGACTTACTGGGTCGAATCAAACTCCTACTAGATAGACGAGGAACTGCAGGTGCTGGAATCTTGAGCAAAACACAAAGTGCTGGAGGAAGTCAGCAGGGCAGGCTGAGCATCCGTGGAGGGAATGGATAGGCAATGCTTTGAGTTGGGACCTTTCTTCAGACTCCAACTTTGAGTTGAGGAGTTCAAACCTGCAGGTCATCTTTAGGCAATGCTGAACTGCAAGGCATTTTGACCCCGCGAATATAATGTGAAAAAATGCAGCAATAATTATAAAATCTCATCTGCTAGCAATGATTTAAAGCCTGCCCTAAGCAAACAATATGCATGCGGAGACCAATACGAATTATACAAGAATTACTTATGTTGAGTTTTGATCAATTCACTTTTCCCTAATGCTCCTTTGTCATATTGAAAGAGCTAGGAATATTATCAAGAGATCAAAAATGTTTACTTTCAAAAATAATCTGTTGTTATTTATGCCTTTTGCCAACATACATAGAATCTATAAAAATAAAAAAATAAATCACCTGGAAAACCGAAATAAAAGCCGAATGTGCTGGAACACTTAACTGGTCATGCAGTATCCGCGACAACTCTATCGCCAACAAAAATCTTTTTTTTTTCCTTCTGATGCTGCCTTACCTGTTGACTTCAAATATCTGCTGTAGATAGAATACTTCACCCAGTGATTAGTGTTTCTAATACACCTCTGGAATAATTCCATGCGTATACAAAGCATATATTCAATATGAAGATATGTGTTAAAAGATTATCTGGAATTAATACACGGATCCACAATTTTATCCAAGGGCCATGATTTAGCGCACAGAAGAGATGGTTGTGCATAATTGCAGCCATATTGTGCGGAGCTACTTCAGCAATTTTATAACAGCCCCCTACATGCTTTACAGCGTTGGAGCCTCACAGCTTCAGCGATCCAGGTTCAATACTGACCTCAGGCAGGGCCGGATTTACGTATAAGCTAGACAAGCTTAAGCTTAGGGCCTCGAGATCTAGGGGAGCCTACTCACCTCGCTGCCTCACCGACCATCCGCCCACTGGGACCTCCTACTCATTGCCCGCTGACCCTGGCCACTCCACCGCCCTCCAGCAGCCTGCAGCCGTTGTCTTAACTGCAGCCTGGACTCAGCACCGGGCCTGAAGTTTCCATGCTGCAGACTCCCACTCCCCTGGGTTTGACTGCGCTGGGTCCTAGTACTAGCCCCCCCCCCTAACCCTGGTAATCTCAGTGGCTGTTCCCCTGGGTCTTCCCCATTCCCCTAAAACCATGTGACTCCAGCTCTTTCCCACCCACACTACAGTCCTCATACCCCCTCCCCCCTGACTACCCACGACTGCTCCACCAGACAACGCCTCAACCTCAGTTCACTCACCTGCCTTCCTCTGGCCCCAACCCCTATCCCTGCTACAGGCCCAACACTCCAGAGCTTCAAACAGCGATCCAGGTAAGGCATCGCCCGCTCCGCGGTGAATCCAATATGTATTTTGAAACCAACTGTTTAATGACAACATGCAGTAGGATCTAAAAGTGTCACACTGTCACTGTCAGGTAGTCATGGTCCTCTAGTCATGGGGGTGGGGGATTGGGAGGGGGGGGGACCACAAGTGAAATAGCTTAGGGCCTCTCTTCATCTAAATCCGGTCCTGACCTCAGGCGCTGTCGAAATGGAGTTTACATCTTACATCTGCCACTACCATAAGGTTTACTCGGGGTGCATGGTCAGAAGTCATTCACTTTACATGAGATCCTGCCTCATCTCTCATTATAGGGGACTTGGCTTGGCAGATCACAGGACATGAAGACCAGCAATCAGTTCCTTCCATAGTTTCCCCTTAGGTCTCCCTCGGGCCTGTCAATACATCCTACTGCTGCCACCGTCAGCCTTTCTACTTGCTGAACTGACCCAAGAGCATCTTTCTCCCAACCCCAACTGCTCTGGTCGCTAGCCCAAGCTCTCCAGATTGTTATGCTCCAGTGATCCTTTCTGACCATTGGCATCTCGGTTCACCCACCACATAACCACTGTATCAGCATAAGACTGTAAACCAGTAGTTGCAGTGCACCTGTTCCTTACCATTGAGAGAATGTACATCTGCGTGATACTGTATATATGTGCTTCACCTCCATGAGATTGTATGTAGCCAAAAGTGCTGGAGAAACTCAGCTGGTGCAGTAGCATCTATGATAGATGCTGCTGCACCTGCTGAGTTTCTCCAGTACTTTTGTCTACCTTCGATTCTCCAGCATCTGCAGTTCCTTCTTGAACCATGAGATTGTATGTCAGTACCACATCGGTGCAGATTGCAAGGGACAGGTCTTCAAAAAAAACAAACATCCACTGAGCTGCCTGTGCACCTTTTTCTGGCGACAGTGAATTTCTGAAATAGAAACAGAGAATGCAGCAAATGCTCATCAGGTCAGGCAGCATCTAAGAAGAGAGAGAAAGGATTAATGTTTCAAATCGGTGATCGTTCAGGACTGGGAAAATCATTGTATGTAAAAGAAATTGGAGGATGAAATGACAAAGAGAGTGAAAATAAAATCAGAGAAGGCTCAAGTAGTCAACAGGTCAGGCGGTAACAATGAAGAGAGAAAACAGGTTTAAGATCATCTATTCCAATTTCAGATTTCTATCGTTTATGATAGTTTGATTTTGTGACAGAGTAAAATGTTTTCCCTAAGTCGCTACTTTATTTAACCTGCTGGAAGGCTGATGGCATGGTGGAGATGAGATGAAGATGGAATCGTGGGTGGCGTGGTGGTGCAGTAGTTAGTGCTGCTGCCTCATAACTCCAGTGAGCCAGGTTCAATACTGACCTCAGGTGGTGTGTAGATGTGTGAGTGGAGTGTAGATCCTCTTTCTGCCACTGCCATGGGGTGCCCTGGGTGCTGTGAATGCAATAACCTTTGTACCGTGTCATTTATCTTTCAGTGGATGAATGGAGCAGGTCCTCAACACATTCACTTTAACGTGTTAACCGAGGGAGGATTCAAACTGCCAGCACAACTTTGGTGTCAGCTGTACCAGGCACAAGACCTCCTTTGAAACTCCTGCCAACAATATCCCTTTTGTTACACATGCCTGGGTCAACCAGATTGCCACATTATTGGCAGCTCATGGCCATATCTGATGATAAATGTGTTGGGCCTGCCATGGAATCTTTAACAGTTAATCAATTAGTAACTAAATTTGTACACCATCCAATATTAAACAAATAGGGGATGAGGTCATTTTTTAGAAGATGACCAATTATTGCCCTGGAGGTTTTGTAGTCCACTTGTAGGAAAGAAAGAGCCAATTATATCAAAGGCCACATATGACCTCTTATGTAAACCACAAGTTTTATTGTTCAAATATAATATTCTTAAAGACATCAATAGTTCATTTGGAGTAATTCAGCATGTGTGTTGCTGTTGCACAATTATGCAAATTCTAAAGACATTAAAATCACATTAACTTCTCATGCGTTTCACCAGAACCATGTGAAATGCCAGGTCAGCCTCAGATTCATTAGAACTAAAGTCCATTCTTATATTCGACATCATCAACACTGCCCTAAACCTTCATTATAAAGGACTTTAAGGAGGGGAGGGGGGGGGGTGTCGGGTGGAGGGGTCGGGGTCGGGGTCGGGGTCGGTGGTGGCAGAAGGTCCGACCTGGAAGTGGGGAGGGAGAGGAAGTGACCGGGGAGAGGGGCCAAGCCATGTCCGGTATGGGGGGGTCTACAAATGAGAATATATAAATACAATGCATTTGTGTGAAACTATTTCTCAGTTCTTTTACCTCTGTACAGTTATGTCACTGTGCACCAGTTAAAATATCAATGTAGAAATGTACATTAATATTGTAACATGATGACAATATGTTCAAATGCCGTATCCCTGTGAGAATATACACCAATGCCAATGAAGAAAAGAATGTCAAGTTCCTCTGTCTATGTGTTATAATAAGTGACCCTTTTTCTATTTGAAATCTCTTACAATATGGAATGACCAAGAGCATTCTTCCTATCGAGTCCCACATCACAAGATTAGAAATTGTTCAGCCAGAGTTGAACACTGTTCTCGGCATCAGCATACAATGGTGTCTTGAGCTTCTTGAGCTTCTTGTGCGTAGTGGAGGAAAGATTGGTGGAAACAGGGGCCGCGACCTGAACGCTCTTCCATTGACCCCCACAAGAGCATTCATTGCACAGGTAATTTAAAACTTAATATGTAGAGTGTCCATTGAACTGTGGCCTGTGAGTCAGGAACTTGGAGCAGTCCCAGGTTTGGGAGGTACAATGTGTGAAGCAGCAAGTAATAACACAGAGTCAATAAACTTTCATTCCCATGGTTCAAACTGCGAGAAGCTGTCTCATTGTGTGACGTTGCAGATGACAAAACATTCTTGTGTTGAATGTTAACGTTAGGTTCTGGCACCTGCACGGAGTGGCCTTCCCTCTTAATCGTAGAGGAAATTGTTAAGTAGACGTTGGTGGAAGAATCAATATTGATAGATTGCACTGGAGAGAATTTCCTGCATCGCCTTCAGTACAGTGTCATGAGCAATTCTGTCTGCTGCATATTCAGTCCCATCAGTCCAGGTGCATTCAGTACTTCCCACAACTGTTGGCCTACACATTGCACCAACTTTCCCTGTCGGGGAAATTAACCTAAATCTACTAATTCAAGGCCAAGAGTACGAAAACAGTTCAAATGAAGGATACAAAATGGCCATTTGTCTATCAAGGTTCATGTGTTTAGTCCTTGTTGCTTGTATCGACACCCAACGCAATGTGAACTGTATTTTGGTCAAATGTTAGCACCGGCAAAGTAATAATGGGCACGGTGACATGTTTTATCGTACGCCGAATACAAAAAGCCCCAATCCTGTACACTCAACAATGCCCAGCCATGCTCTTCTCGAGCTCCATTTGCAAGTTTGCAGGTGACCCCAACTGAGTGGGCCGGATCTCGGATAATGACGTGATGGGGTACAGGAAGAAGAGGGAGAGCTGAGTAACATAGTCATACACACAGAAACTGGCCCTTCAGCCAAACTCCACGACAACCAAGATGCCCCATCTAATCTAGTTCCTTCTGCCCACATTTTGTCCATATCCCTCTACTCATTTCCTATCCATGTACCTATTCAAGTGTATTTTAAATGTTGTTATTGTGCCTGTCAACTATCTCCTCTGGCAGTTCATTCCATATACCCTCCCCCCCCCCTCCCTCCTCAACCCTCTGAGTGAAAGCATTGTCCTCATGTTCCTATTACATTTTTACCCTCTCACCTTAAACCTATGTCCTCTGGTTTCTTGATGTTCCTTCCCTGGGAAAAACTGTGCAATCACCCTTTTAATTCACCTCGTGATTTTTTTACACCTCTCCAAGATCATCCCTTAGCCTCCTGCACTCTGAGGAATAAAGTCCAAGTTTGCCCAATCTCTCCATTTAGCTCAAGCCCTTGACTCTTGACGCAACATCCTCAGAAATCTTCTCTGAACTCTTTCCAGCTCAATGACATCCTTCCCATAGCAGCAGGGTGATCAAAACAACAACCTCTGAACATGGTGCAAGACAACAGCCACTTCCTCAATGTCACGAAGACAAAGGAGCTAGTTATTAACTTCAGGAAATGAGATGCTGTACACACCTAGTCAGTGGTGCTGGAGTGGAGATGGAGACGGAATCGAGGGCTTCGAGTTCCTCGGCATAAATTATCCAAGGCACCAACAATTTGGCCCGGAGGTATCACATTGAAGTTATGGTCAAGAAAGCATGCCAACACCTCGTCCTCTTTACATTGAGAAGACAGACAAGGAATGTGTTTTCCCCTCAGCTTTTTAACTTTTCAATCTCTGGCCAATTCTGCGAAAACCTAGATTTCCTCATTCCATGGTTGGAATGAGATGGGAAAAGGGAAATTCTTGTGAAAACTCCCAAATAATTAATCATTCGCCTTTATTTCTATTTCCAGCAACTGCTGTGTTTTATCTCTCACAGATCCGGCACATCGCTTTCCTTTCTCGTCTGTCCTTCCTCTATTTACACCTCCTCCACACAGACTAACAACCTTTATTGCCCTCTCACCATCAACAGATGTGTCTTTGTCTCTTCTCTCTTGACTCACATTTTCACTTAACTCCACCCTATCATAGATATTCCCTTTATTTCCCCAACCCTCTCCTTTCACTGTTTGAAACAAAGAGCAACTGGTTTATACCAAAGATAGGCACAAAGTACGGGAGTAACTCTGTGGGTCAGGCAGCATAGCTGGAGATAAATATTAGGTGACGTTTAGGGAATAGGTCCCAATTGGCAGTCAAGCATTATCAAATCAGGTCATTAATTGATTTGTGGATACTGTGGTCCTGTGATGAAACCTTAATGAATCTGATCAATCAGTTGCAAACAAAGAAGATTGAGGCAATATTGTGACTGTAAATGTTAAGCAACACGAACAAGAACTTAGGTCAAAACGCAAGATATTGCAGATTCTGCAAATCTGAAATAAAAACTGAAACTAATGATCAAGCAGCACCTGTGATAAAGTTGATGTTTCAGGTTGATGGTGCTGCTGAAACATCATCCAGCTGAAATAATAACTTCACCTTTCTCATAAGGTCATAAGTGATCGGAGAAGAACTAGGCCATTCGTCCCATCACGCCTACTCCACCATTCAATCATGGCTGATCTATCTCTCCGTCCTAATCCCATTCTCCTGCCTTCTCCCCACAACCACTGACTCCTTCCTTATAACCTTCCTGGTGGAAGTCAGCTGCTTGTTTACACTCAATGCACATTTAATATGACTTTATATTACTAACAGGTCAATCATTGCAATATGGAGTCAACAGGCTTCCATGATAGCAATTGAATTTGTGTCATTCCACTTTTGGTCGGTCTATACGTGGAGTTCATGCTCGGTCACAACTCGGATCTTAGGGAGATGGAATCAGTAATTAATACAAGTTGCCGCAAGAAGAATTAATTCAGCTTTTCAGGTGTTTTTTTGCCTTGATAAATGTTTAACCAAGAAACTGCAGCCAATCTGGGAAGGGTGGCATATCTTAAAGGCACGATCCTTGTGGCAGCGAGGCACCAGTAATGCACACTATGGCCGTCAAAGGGGAGGGTGGGGATGCAGAAGAGAAGGTGAGATCTCCTGGATTTACTGAAAGACAACAAAACCTTACCACTGCACCTTAATTGGTACATGCGACAATAAACAGACCTTGAAACCTTGAACCTGTGGATGGCACAGTGGCGGCTGGTAGAGCTACTGCCACAGAGTGCCAGAAACATGGGTTCAATCCTGACCTCGAGTGCTGCCAATACGGAGTTTGCATGTTCTCCCTATGACCCACATGGGTTTCCTCTGGGTGCTCCGGTTTCCTCCAACATCCCCCTCAGTTCTCCCCATACCACCACCGCCCCCCCCCCCCCCCCCCCCCCCCCCCCCCGCGCGCCCCTCCTCACGGTGGTCCCCCCACATAGGTGGATCAAACAGTGGGATAATTTACAAATATTAATGGCCCTGTCCCACGATGCGAGTTCATTCAAGAGCTCTCTAGAGTTATAAAAAAAATCAAACTTGTGGTAAGCACGGAAAATGAACGTAGCGGGTACGTCGGAGCTCGGGGACGTCTCTTAGCGGCTCGTAACACTAATGGCAGGTAGTCAGGAAGACTCGCTAACAGCAGGTAAGCTCGGGAAGACTCGTGAAGATTTTTCAACATGTTGAAAAATGTCCACGAGAGCCCCGAGTACCGACGAGCGGCCATTACCGTAAATCTCGGAGTTCGAATCAGGGCAAACTCGGGAGAACTCTTTGGCGTTGGCAGAGGGTGGTGCAGCTGTCCTTCCTGGTGTGAGAATCCCCCACCCCACGCAGAGCAGAAATAAATTCCATGGCCTCACAAAGTATGTCAGGGTGAGCTGAGGACTACAAACTGCTGTGGAAAATCATTTCAGTCATTGGATTTGGGTTTGATTTATTGATGGCTTACAATCAGTGCAGGTAGACAATTATTGAGTGTCGTCGAGCTACCACACCTGATTTCTTATGACATTTTATAGCCTCTTACAATAACCTTTGGAATGTTGATACAATCATATGCTTTGAATTCTGTGATTTTGCAAGTTCATTTCGAGAAACATATTGTTATTAAGGAGTAATATTAATCAGGAGAACATTGCTGTCATAACGTTTAAGAGACATTTGGATAGGTACAAGGATAAGATAATTTAGAGGCTAATGGGCCAAGTGTGGGCAGGTGGGCCTAGTGTAGGTGGAGCATGATGTTCGGTGTGGACAAGTTGGGATGAGGGGCCTGTTTTCACAGTGTACGACGATATGACTACGAGTCCCTAATATCCTGAACTAGGCTTCCCTCCTCCGTTCAGCTGGGAGATGAGGATGTGAATATTGAGAGGGACATCCCCTTGATAAACCTTCATTCTGGTCCTCTTGCTTTTCATCTTCTCTTTTGGGATTGTCGCATAGCCCAACCCAGGACAACGCTGCCCGTATGTCTCCAGCTGCACAATTCAATTGGCCAGGTAATGTGGTGACATTGACCCTTGGAATGGAGCAGGCAATGGAGGCTAATTATGTAAACACAAGTGGACTAAAGGCATTTTTGGCATTGATTCGGCTACTTGCGTGGCTCTTGTAGTACTTGGCACTCAGCTGGTTTGGATGAAGGGTGCACTATTATGAGCAGCCTGAGAACCATGAGGGAGTGCTTGCCCCGAGGAAGTTGTACTAATGTGCGAATAAGCAATGCTAATAAAAAGGATCTGCAGATGCTGGTTTACACCAAAGATAAACACAAGATTCTTGAGTATCTGAGCGGGTCAGGCAGCATGTCTGGAGAGCATGGATAGGTGTCGTTTCAGGAAGGGTCCAGACCCAAAACATCACCTAACTATGTTCTTCAGAGGTGCTGCCTGATCTATTGAGTTACTCGAGCATTTTGCTTCTTTCTTTAAGAGGGAACAGCAGATGCTGGAAAATCAAAGGTAGACAAAAATGCTGGAGAAACTCAGCGGGTGAGGCAGCATCTGTTGAGCGAAGGAAATAGGCAACGTTTCGGGTTGAGACCCTTCTTCAGACTGGACTGAAGAAGGGTCTCGACCCGAAAAGTTGCATATTTCCTTCGCTCCATAGATGCTGCCTCACCCGCTGAGTTTCTCCAGCATTTTTGTCTACCTTTGCTTCTATCTTTAGTACTACCAGTGCGTTCGTCTGGAGAGTGGGCGCAAAGGTGAAGTTAATATCGACCAGCACTAGTGAGGGGGCTGGCAAATGGTACTGCCCAACATGCCCCCTGTTCTTCTTTGAAATAGTTTCACTGTGAAGACTATCTCTGACTGATCTCTCTGATGCAGCAAATGCAAGAGACCCAGGTTCGATCCCGACTACGGGTGCTGTCTGTACAGAGTTTGCACGTTCTCTCCATGACCTGGGTGGGTTTTCTCCAGGATCTCTGGTTTCCTCCCACACTCCAAAGATTTACAGGTTTGCAGCCTAATTGTCTTGGTATTATTATAAAATTGTCCCAAGTGTGTGTAGGATAGTGTTAGTGTGCGGTGATCGCTGGTCGGCCTGGACTCAGTGGGCTGAAGGACCTGTTTCCGCACTGTATCTCTAAACTAAACTAAACAAAACTAATCAATTCCTTCTCTAAGATAAACACAAAATGCTGGAGTAACTCAACGGGACAGGCAGCATCTCTGGAGAGAAGGAATGGGTGACGTTTTGCGTCGAGATCCTGTCCCGCAGAGTTACTCCCGCATTTTGTGCCTATCTTTGGTTTAAACCAGCATCTGCAGTTCTTTCCTACACAGACAGAATAACATTATGATTTATTTAGCCTTCTGTAAGTTGTCTTCCCACCAGTGCCCCTGGAAACACAGGCATAAACACTGATTTAGCTAGCGCATACATGGGTGACTTAAAGCAACCTGTTTCCTGCAAATTACAAAATAATGAGAGCTGCATTGGGTAGTGGAAGCAGCAGTTTGTGATGGTGAGACTTTTGTGTTTTTATTCCTAGGGTTGATTACTTACAGAAAGGTTTTTTTTTTCTCATTGCTACTAAAATGAGCAGGAATAATGAGAATGACACCAAATGAAATGACACTCATTCACACTAATTCTACATTATACCATTTTATCATCCACTCCCTACACTCTCGGGGCAATTTACAGAGGCCAAGTAACCGACACACTCACACGTTTGTGGAATGTGGGAGGAAACCGGAGCACCCAGAGGATACAGGGAGAGTGTGCAAACTCCACAAAGACAGCACCCAAGGTCAGGATCAAACACAGGTCTCTGGCATTGTGAGGTAGAGGCTGTATCAGCTGCTCCACTGTGCCAGCTCCACTCCACTGTGCACTTCAGCTTCAAAAAAATATCAGGCAAGAAGGAAAATCAGTAACTTATTGAATGTTGTATTACTTGTCATTTTTCTATCAGATCTTCCATGCATTGACACACGTGTCCAAAAGTGGATAATGCATGGTTGCATGAAATGATTGTGATTTCTTGCTACGTTTGTGTGGCTTGTGCTATTTCTGAGACACTCTTGATGAAGAAAGTCAGTTCAGTTTAGTTTATTGTCACTTGTAACGAGGTACAGTGAAAAGCTTTTGTTGCATGCTATCTAGTCAACGTAAAAACAATACCCACAATGAGTCAAGAGTGTTTTATTGTCCTATGTCCTAGATAGAACAATAACATTCTTACTTGCTGCAGCACAACAGGATACGTAAACATAGTACACAGTAAACAATATGATAAATGAGTGAGAAAAAAAGGTTTAGTGTGTATATATACACACACTTACAAGTACACACACATAAATATATTCCTACAACTATTATTATTATTATTATTTTTATTATTATTATTATTATTATTACACTGCTGGTGTTTGTTTTTTGAGTATGTGTGCATGTGTATGTATATATGTACATATACATATGTGTATATATATATATATATTGTGACACAGCTATACATACACACACATACACACATACTCATAAAACAAACACTAGTAGTGCAAAAAGAATAACAATATAATAGTCCATTGTAGTCCAGAGCTTATTTGAGGTTGTAGTGTTTAATAGCCTAATTGTTGTAGGGAAGAACCTGTTCCAACCTAGACGTTACAGTGTCCAAGAAGGAACTGCAGATGCTGATTGTTGAACTGCAGTTGAAGAAGGGTTTCGGCCCGAAACGTCGCCTATTTCCATCGCTCCATAGATGCTGCTGCACCCGCTGAGTTTCTCCAGCATTTTTGTGTACCCTAGATGTTACAGTGTTCAGGCTCCTGTACCTTCTTCCCGATGGCAGTGGTGAAATGAGTGTGCGGCCAGGATGGTGTGGGTCTCTGATGATGCTGGCTGCCTTTTTGAGGCAGCGACTCTGGTAAATTCCTTTGATGGTGGGGAGGTCAGAGCCGGTGATGGACTGGGCAGAGTTCACAACTTTCTGCAGTCTTCTTCGCTACTGGACGTTCAAGTTGCCAAACCAGGCCATGATGCAACCGGCCAATGTGCTCTCTACTGTACACCTGTAGAAGTTCAAGCTAATCATCTTTGACATACCGAATCACCTTAATCTTCTCCGGAAGTGCAGGAGTTGATGTGCTTTATTTGTAATTGCATCAGTGTGCTGGATCTAGGAAAGACCTTCGGAAATATGCACGCCCAGGAATTTGAAGTTTTTGACCCTCTCTAAGAGAGTCTCCATGATTATAATCAATGCCATTTACAGTGTATAGATACACAATAAGGGAATAACATTTAGTGCTTTAAGAATATAGAGTTAAGAGTGTGGAGCGATTGTAATACAGTGTGTGTGATTGTAAATCTGCTTCTGTGGCTTGCACGCAGTTAGCTATAACCAGTTGTGATCTTATAAAACCTTCTTCACATGGTCACTGCACCATCAATTTTGGTGTCATCCGCAAACCTACTAAGAACTGTTATCCAAATCAATAATACAGATGACAAACAAACAAATGGAACCTGTTTGTTACCTGGGGATGACCTGTACTGGAATTCCAATTCTCATCCAGAATTTTGAGCTGGGAAATGTTTGGAGACTCTTCTTCAGTTCTCTCCCTCTCTCTTCAGTCTTGTGCTGTAATCCTTGCAGTGATAGAACAAAATGGACTCATGAGCTTTTGATCCACCCATGCGTTTGGTGGGAGGGACCATGAAAATACTTAAGGATGAGAGTGAATGGCATTGTGAGACCGATAGATGGGGAATACAGCAATGTGCAGTCAGTCGAGTTTAGTGTCATATATAAAAGTGCAGTGAGGACAGTACATGTACAATGAAATTCTGGCTTGCAGCAGCATCACAGCTCGGAGACCCAAACAACATAAAACAACATGTGTTCCACATATTACAGTTTGACAAAGGGCTTCAACACCCACTTAACCAGTTAACTGTATGTGACAAACTTCCAATTCCTTGCCAAATTATGAAGATAACAGCGTTTACTTTGAACTTACATGGAAAATAATTTTATAGTATGTTGGCATGCTGACCATTATTCTAGTGACCCAGAAGATCCAACTGCTTGATCATTGCAGCAACATTAGAGGAGCAGTATAAACAGAATATACCTCTCAGCGGCAAAGTACTAATGAAAGTTCAGTTAGTTGGCCAATGATTCACCAAGGTGGAGGTTAATTATTATTTATTGGCTCCATCATGTAAGTATTATTCCTAACTGCCTCGCTGTTACTGTGCATTTCCTGGCTGCACTCAGATAATTCCTCGTACCTTACTTTCATTGACAATTATTGCATGGGGAAATGGGATTAGGAGGGAGAGGTAGATCAGCCATGATTGAATGGCGGAGGAGACTTGATGGGCCGAATGGCCTAATTCTACTCCTATTCCTTATGACCTTATCCATTTATGTTTTGTGGTTTTTCTTATATCATATTTATTGGAATGCAGAGTGATTATGATGGCGAGCTGCCCATTAAGTCTACAGCTATGCTGTTGAATTAATCTCCCAATGTTACTTCAGACAAATAAGGCAGTAATAATGGAGATTTTTGTTTATTAATGTCACGTGTACCGAGGTACAAGTGCAAAGCTGTCATCATGTATCACCATTTCTGTCATTACTGCTAGTGGATACAGAAAATAAATGCTTGGACATGTTGATTTTTGTCTGGAGTATATCAAATTCAACCTAGAAGGAGGTTACCAGGCCCATTAAGGGCCTGACCCACTTTCACAACCTAATTCACAACCTTTTTTACTTGTGGACATTTTTCATCAGGCTAGAAAAACGCCCCGACCTACTTGATGCCACGAGTACCTATGACTAGCAACACGACCTACCTATGACATTCTACGACCTTGTGACGACCATGCTGCGAGTATGAGTCAAGGGCAAACTCGACAGAGGTCGTGACTTAGGTCGAGAGAGTGGGACAGGCCCTTTATGCTTGTGCCAGCATTTTATGGAGCAATACAGTTAGTTCAACTCACCTGCTCTTTACCCACAGCAGTGCAATCATTTTTTCTCCACGTATTTATCCAATTTTACTTTGAAACAGTTACTGCTGTCCTTTCAGGTATTGTATTCTGAACTGCGACAATTAATAAAAAAAATACACCCATGTCTCATTTTGGGTGAAAAGTTGATTAGCTTTCAGTTATGTCCAAAGGCTACCAACCTTTTTGCTGCTATTAAACCATCACATCCATTCTGAACATTGTCAAAATGTTTTTAAAACCTTTGCTTTGAAGGTAACAACACCATCTTCTCATGTCCCTCTCCATAACTGAATCACTCACTTGAGTAGAGTTTAAAACAAACAGATGGAATTGAAGATAGACACAAAAAGCTGGAGTAACTCAGCGGGTCAGACAGCATCTCTTGAATAGGTGACGTTTTGGGTCGAGACCCTTCTTCAGACCGGGTGACGTTTCGGGTCAAGAGGAATTGTTGCTTTTACCACTAGAGTATCGTGGCATTTTGCTAAACTGTTGTACAGTAATGATGAGGTGCCATCAGGAGTATTGTATTCTGCTTTGCTTAGCACACACCAGATAACAGGCCAAAGTGTTGCAGCGCGACCAGAGGCAGGCAGTCAGATTCATTGTGACATCATCAGCGAGACCATCTCGTTTATTTTCTAAGTTAATTGAGATTTGTGAACATTTTCATAAATAACTCGAGAAATAATGCATTAAATTTTTAGATAAGGCAATTTTTGATTTCATGGGATAAATCTCAACCTGAATATGTCAACATTTACCCGTTAGCGAGTCGTTTCTTCAAGTAGCTGTGATCACACACACACACACACACACACACACACACATACTGTACACACACACTCTCTCACACACACACACACACACACACACACACACACACACACACACACACACACACACACACACACACACACACACACACACACACACACACACACACACACACACACACACACACACACAGAGTTTTATAGTTTATAGGGATGTCTCCACTCCTCATTCATGACATCCACCAACCTGAAGTGGTGTGCTGGTCATCCACTCCAGTTTCCCAGGCAGCATCGATCCACTTCAATGTATCTCCCACTACAACAGATCCATGGCAGGGGCCATCTTCCTAACCCCACACTCATCCTTGGAACATCTAGATTACAGGAACACCTATGCCAGATTTCCATTCATTGACTATAGCTATAGCGGGCCCAGGTTCGATCCTGGCCTTGGGTGCTCCCCGTGGCTGTGTGGATTGGTTATATCATACAGACTGGAAAGATAGGCACAAAATGCTGGAGTAACTCAGCGCGACAGGCCGCATCTCTGGAGAGGAGGAATGGGTGACATTTTGAGTCGAGACCTTTCTTCAGACTGAAGAAGGATCTCGACCCAGATGTCATGCGTAGCCCTATTTCACCAATGTCTGCCATATGCTCCTCAAGACTGCCTTTATCATCATTATTGATTTCCACTTGTAACAAACCATGTAATTATGATAAAAAGTTATCGTAGTGTCATTACCCTACATAAAATGAATAGTAGGTTAATAGAAGTCCCACGGAAATTTTTATGTAAATCTGTCTCCAGCCTCATAATGTGCAGTATTTTTCCAAATTGTCCACATTATCCAGTTCGAGTTCTTCTAATAACTCATCAAATAATTCACTCTGCGTGATTATCGCTTTCTCCTTCGATACACATTCAATGCCGACATTGTGTCAGATACTACAGATGCTACAAGTGATTTGAAGGCAAAAGTGCCTGGGTGAATTTTTCGAGTGACGATCTGGAAATAGTCACAATCATGTTCTACCCTGAAAGTCTAATTGATTTTCAACAAAGTAATACTAAAAGAAATGGATCTGCATCACTCAATTTCTAGATTCTACTCCTCCCCTTCCCCAATCCTTCATCCAGTTACACTGCAGCCTTTACTTTCTACATGGTCCCCTCTCATGAAGATTAGTCCAACACAAATTAGCCAAGCCCTCTGCATCCAAACCGTGTGTGAGGTCCCTTCTCAGCACCAGCGCTTACTTATCATTTGACTACCATTTTATAATTCAATATATTCTACTTCTGGAATCATCCAGCTACTTTCAGCAAATTGGAGATAATTCCGATTACGTTCAAAGAAATGCTGCAGATGTGAATTGCTCCTAAAAGTTCTTTGCGATACCTTCCTACATGGGTGTCATTCTATTTCATATCTTCAGTTTGATGGGTCAGTTACAAAGAGTCATCAGTTTGTAAAAATTGTATCTGCAATAACAACTATCTAGAGTATTTGATAAAATGAATCGCTGGGTGGGTTTTCAAATAATTGTTTTGTTTCTGTAATAAGTCCACAGAAGTCATACATATGTGTTTCGGACACTCTCCAGTCATCGGCATGTTTAAATGTATATATCACTGGTTGAGTTTTGCAGCCCAACCTTCATTCTAATGGGATATTGTATAGACAATTGAATCTTTTTCATATATAATCAAAGAAGAAATTGTTTCACGTTCTAGTTTTATTTCGAAAACTCTCTTTTAATTTGGGGAAAACCGCTAATTACTGGAGGACCTCTGCGGACAAAATCTGTGGAGGCAGCATCTGTGGACGAAATGGGCAGATAATGTTTTGGGTCGGGAACATTCGGACATATACTTTGGAGACTTTTGTTTGCTGGTATCGGGTGATCAATTTACCTTTTGTAAAAAAAGTCACATACAAGTGTCTAAGATGTGCCATGGAGTGCAGTGCCTTAGTATTCTACTGAGAATCTCCATATTAACGAGTAATGATTCTTCTTTAGTTTAGAGATACAGTGTGGAAACAGGCCCTTCGGCCCACTGAGTGCGCTGACTAGCAATCCCTGCACACTAACACCATCCTACATACACTAGGAACAATTCACAACTTTACCAAGCCAATTTGCCAACAAACCTGTATGTCTTTGGAGTGTGGGAGGAAACCGGAGGTCCCGGAGAAAGACCATGCAGTCACAGAGGGAATGTACAAACTCCGTATTGACAGCATCAAATAGAACTCGGGTCTCTGGCGCTGTAAAGCAGCAACACCACTAGTGCGGCATCGTGTCTCTGTGTGTGTTTATCTTGTTTTGGTTTAGAGCCAAGGCGTTAATGAACTTCGAAACTAAAGCAAAATGCTGAAGATACTGGAAAACTGTAATAAAAATAGTAAACATTGGGAATTTTCAGTAGGCTTGACAGTAGCGGTATTGTGGGAATCTTGCTGTTAGCTGTAACTGCTCTCACCTCAGTAAGCTGAGACACAGATGGAGGCAGTTTTAGTGTTCAGTGTAAACTGTGACTGAAAAACACAAGGTGTGGAAAGCAGTGCTCAACACAGTGCATTTTTTCCTACACTTGCTATGAGTGAAGCACTTAATGTGAACATTTGAATGGGCAATTACGCCCACTCAACATTAACAAAGCAACGGATCATATAGAGAGAAGCTACATTGTTCCTTTCTGTCGTTATGGTCTGAGTATGGAGCTTTGTTTCTCTGGAGTGTGAATTTGGCGTGGTGTCTCACTCACCTCAACACCAGCTTAAGGGGCAGTTGCCTGGGTGTGGAGTTGCACACACACACACGCACATCTCATAAACATCCTCTGATAAAAATGCCACGTAATTGATATAGGAGATACCTGAGACAAAAATACATTGTTTAACGATCAGCTCATCGGGCGACAAAATGGTGCAGCTAATTTGAGCTGTAGCCTCACAGCTCCAGTGACCTGAGTTCAACCCTGACCACCGCGGTGCGCTATCTACGTGGAGTTTGTACGTGGCCATTCGGGTTTCTTCTGGATTCTCTGGTTTTCACCCATTTCCCAAATCAAAGAGAGTTGATAAGTCGATTGTCTGCTGTAAATTGGCCTTTGTGCATGGACAAGTGGTAGCATCCGTGGAGAGTGAGGGGAGAACAGGTCACAGGGTCAAAGAGTCTCACACATGAAATATTAACCCCGTTTCACTTTCCATAGATGCTGTCTGTCCTGATGAGTGGTTCCAACATTATTTGCTATTAGAGTCATTAGTCATAGAAAGAAACATCACAAAATCTGCCCCTTGGGCCCATTAAATCCATGCCAACCATCATCACCTTATTACATTCATCATTCATTAATCCCATTCTTTATTCAACCCACAATTTCATTAACTTTCTCTAGATTTTACTACTCACCGGCACACGAGGGACAATTTACTGTGGTCGATCAATCTACCAACCCGCGTGGCTTTGGGATCTGAGAGGAAACTGGAGCACCCGGATGATGCACAGGAAGATGTAATGATATTCTTCACAATGCAAAGAGAATTGACACAGATTGGCCGCTGCATCATTGCTGTGCACCCTGCCCGGCTTCAGGAAGCATGGTTGCTCGTGGAGTATTACCACTGCGAACATCTCAGCAGCACCCTCTGAACTTTGATGATGTTTGACAAGCCCAAAATGAGATGTGAAGTTGCCCTGTCACAGTCATAGAGTTTACAGCATGGAAACAGGCCCTTCAGTCCATCTTGCCAATGCTGACCAATTTGGCATACTGGGCTACACCCATTTGCTTGGATGTGGCCCTGAACCCTTTAAACTCTTCCTATCCACATATCTGTCCAAATGTATTTTAAAAGTAATTGTATCTAATTTTGTAGCTTTCTCTGGCAGCTCATTCCAGATACAGACTCCACTCTAAGTGGAAAAAGTTGTACCCCGCTGTTGCTTTTAAATCGCTCCCAAGCTTATGCCCTCTAGTTTTAGAATCCTCTACTCCTGGAAAAAGACTGTGAGCATTTGTTTTATCATGCGCCTCAAAATCTCGTACATCTCAAGGTCACCCCTCAACTTCCTACACTTCAAAGAAAAAGTCCCAGCCTATCCAACCTCTCTCTCTCTAACTCACCTGTGTTGGCAAATCTCTTCTACACCCTTTCCAACTTAATGACCTCCTTCCTAGGCGACCAGAACAGCACACTGTACACCAAGCGTGGCATCACCAATGGCTTGTACAGCTGCACCATGCTATAGTCAGTACCCTTCCCAATGAAGTTAGAGTCATACAATCATAGTGATACAGCATGGAAACAGGCCATTTGGCCCAACTTGCCCACACTGCTCAACATGTCCCAGTTACACTAGTCCCACCTAGATTGGTCCATATTCTTCCAAACCTGTCCAAACCTGTACCTGGTTAACTGTTTCTTAAATGTTGAAGTTGTCCCCGCTACCTCTTCTGGCAGCTTGTTCCTTACACCCATCACAATTTGTGTGAAAAAGTTACCCCTCAGATTCTTATTAAATCTTTTCCAAAGAGTGCCAGATGCATTGTTTACCACCATGACAACCTGAATCATCATTTACAGGGACCCATGCTTCCCTACTCCCCGATCTCTCTGTTCAGCAACACTCTCCAGGACTCTACCATTGACTGTAGAGGTCCTGCTGTAGTTTAATATCGCAAAGTGTAACACTTCACACTTGTCAGAGTTGATGCCATTTGCTATGCCAGCTTTCCTGATATCTGTAGCACCTCACTTTAAATATGCACAAGTGCAACAGAGCAATGCAGTCTGAGTGTTCAACCAAAGTCATAGGACACGGCCAAGACATCTGACCTATGCCACACTGGAATTGAATTGAATTGAATTGAATTGAACGGTCTGAACGAAATTTCGTGCCTGCAGTCATGCATACAATCATACAATAATAACAACAATAAACACAAATTAACATCCACCACAGTGTATCCTCCAAACACCTCCTCACTGTGGTGGAGGCAAAAATCTTAGGGTTACTGTCTCTTCCCTCCTCTTCTCCCTCTGCACTGAGGCGATTCCCCAACGGGCGATGGCATAAACAGTCCCGCAGCTCACCGAACCCCGCAAACGGGCCGGCTCAAACACCGCGGCCCGGGGTGGTCGAAGCTGCCGCCCTCCAGTCCAGCGGACGCGGCCACTGGCCCGCGGCTGAACCCAGGACTCAGGTCACCGCCGCCAGATCGCCGTCCCAGCCACCGGAGCTGCTACTTGTTATGTCTATTACTGGCAATGCGAAAACTGGGTCCTGTGAGGCCATGAGAAGATGAATAGAGCAGAGCAGAGCTCAGACCAACTTGCTGAAGAATGCAGCTTCACCCTGAAATGATTCCCAATGCATCTACCTCAGGCAGAGTTATTACTTGTGTCATTTGCATGGTGGCGCAGCGGTAGAGTTGCTGCCTTATCATGCCAGAGACCCAGGTTTGATCCTGACTATAGGTGCTGACCATACGGAGGTTGTACGCTCTCAGTGAATACGGAGTTTGTACATTCTCCCCGTGACTGCGTGGGTTTTCCCCGGGTGCTCAGCTTTCTTCCCACACTCCAAAGATGTACACGTTTGTAGATTAATTGGTTTCGGTAAAGATTGTAAATTGTCCGTTGTGTGTAGGATAATGCTAGTGTATCGCTGGCCAGTACAGACTCGTTGGGCCGAAGGGCCTGTTTCCACGCTCTACCTCGAAAGCTAAAACTAAAAATTAAAATGGGCACGAATGGATCCACATTTTTGGCTCTGGTTTTGATTGTTGGTCCTGCAATCTGTGAACACATGTCCTAAGTAAAAAATTAATATTAAAAAAATCACCCTTAAATCTGCAACATCAAAGCAGGCTAACTTGTTATTTATCTCACAGCTGAGGTTTGCAAATTGGTTGCCACTTCAAAGTAACAACACTTCAGATGCGCTTAATTAGCTGTTAAGGGCTTTGGGGGAATCATGATGTCATGAAATGATGCTTTATAAATACAACTTGCTCTATTAGGAAAACAAACACATGGCTGAAGGGCAAGGTGGTGAATCTGTTCACTGTGAAAATAGTGATCATATGTCTCCAAAACAGCATTGAAACTAAATAGAGCTACACAGCCTGCACTTGACTTACAGACTCAAATTGGCAAGGTTGTGGTCAGCTCAGGTAAATTGATCCAAGCAAAGATTGACAGCAAGTCAGATGTTGAACTCCAGCATTGTTGCATATTTTACAAGAGCACGTTCTCGGTGGGTCCTCCTGATGCTGTGGCATTACAGCTGAAATACGTTCCACCAGCGAATACTGGAAGGTTCTGTTAGCAAGACATCCAATGGGGAGTTCTGCACAAAGTACGATGATACCCTGATGTTCCCCAATATTTGAGGCCCATCCTTGAAGCCAACAGGTCAAACGAAGATTGAGGGGGGATCTTATAGAAACTTACAAAATTCTTAAGGGGTTGGACAGTCTAGATGCAGGAAGATTGTTCCCGATGTTGGGGAAGTCCAGGACAAGGGGCCACAGTTTGAGGATAAGGGGGAAATCCTTTAGGACCGAGATGAGAAAAACATTTTTCACACAGAGAGTGGTGAATCTCTGGAACTCTCTGCCACAGAAGGTAGTTGAGGCCAGTTCATTGGCTATATTTAAGAGGGAGTTAGATGTGGCCCTTGTGGCTAAAAGAATCAGCGGGTATGGAGAAAAGGCAGGTACAGGATACTGAGTTGGATGATCAGCCATGATTATATTGAATGGCGTTGCAGGCTCGAAGGGCCGAATGGCCTACTCCTGCACCTATTTTCTATGTTTCTATGAGGTAAATGGGAAACGGTATGATTCACAACAACATCCAGAATATGAGAAGACAATGCTAGGAATGCAACCTGCTCAGCGGCTTGTGTGTCTGATTTATGAGTGTTGTGCCCTTTCATAGTCACTCTACAATGGCATCTGCCTGAAGGATCACAAAACCATTTCTGACTAAATTAACCCAGATGCACATGATTTGCAAACAGTCTGAACACTGGAGTAGAGTTGCAGAAATCCTCACAGATCCATCACCTTCACAGATTTAACCAAGAAATCCTCTCCAGTACAGACTTTCCATATTGGAGGCTTGAAGAAAAGATCCATGTGTCCAACTAGGCTCATTCCTGATCCCAAGGAAATCTTGGATCTGAAGAAAGGCCTCGACCCGAAATGTCACCCATTCCTTCTCTCCAGAGATGCTGCCTGTCCCGCTGAGTTACTCCAGCATTTTGTGTCTACCTTCGGAGTAAACCAGCATCTGTAGTTTCTTCCTACCCAAGGGAATGATGCCATGTTCAGGCCTGCCACAGAGACTGTCAGCAGCCCTTGACTGATGCAGAACTACCCAGGAGAGAACTGGCTCCCTCTATCACTGCCAGGATGTCAGATCCACACAACAGAACAAGGGGTCACAGTTTAAGGATAAGGGGGAAATCTTTTTGGACCGAGATGAGAAAAACATTTTTCACACAGAGTGGTGAATCTCTGGAATTCTCTGCCGCAGAAGGTAGTTGAGGCCAGTTCATTGGCTATATTTAAGAGGGAGTTAGATGTGGCCCTTGTGGCTAAAGGTATCAGGGGGTATGGAGAGAAGGCAGGTACGAGATACTGAGTTGGATGATCACCCATGATCATATTGAATGGCGGTGCAGGCTCGAAGGACCTAATGGCCTACTCCTGCACCTATTTTCTATGTTTCTATGACAGCGGGAATATAAACCAGACTCTAGATGCCATTGCAAATCTTAGCCCAACATGGGCATTCGCTGGCAGTTTTCTGAACATCCTTCGAACAATTCTCAAAACTGCAAAACCGCCACGTGACTCTTTAGCGCTGTGCATCTATATGGCTGACAACTAGCAACACCGGTCGGTAGAGGGAGAAGGTTAACCACATGAATAAAGTACTCCCTTGCCTCCATGATGCTGAACAACCACTGCCATTGTTTTCTTATTACTTCAAAAATCTGCTACGTTTTTAGCTCAGCAGTTTCAGAATTTGACTAACAAAACACAGCCGGAGGTTTGATTAGAGGCTGCATTATAATCAACACTTTGGAGTTCATTATTCTAAAAAGAAGGCTGGATCCCATGAATTTGTTTGTCAAAAGAAGGCCAGCTTATAAACAGACTGAAAGCCAACCTCTTTGAATACGGTCACAGTTTTCACCTTTGCCTTTTGTGCCACTACCTTATCTCATTATGAAGGTTTCATCTCGCAATTTCCCCAACAGGCACCACGGGCAAAGTCAGACAACATGTAGCACCTCGAGCAAAAGAAAATTTGAGCATCTCTGCCCATTTGTTGTAGGTACTATCATAATGTTTAAGAAACAATTAGACAAATAGGATAGGTTTAGAGGGATATGGACCAAATGCAGGCCGGTGGGATTAGTGTCGATGGGGCATGTTGGACAGCATAGAAAGTTGGGCTGAAGGGCCTGTTTTCATGTTGTGGGATATAGAGTGATACACCATGGAAACAGGCACTTCGGCCCAACTTGCCCACACCAGCCAACATGTCCCAGCTACACTAGTCCCATCTGCCCGCCTTTGGTCTAAATCCATCCAAACCTGGATAGTCCCAGCCTCAACTACCTCCTCTGGCAGCTTGCTCCATATACCCACTATCCTTTGTGTAAAAAAATCACCCCTCAGATTCCTATTAAATCTTTTCCCCTTCACCTTAAATTTATGATTCTATGACCAAATAATTGAGAATGTTCCTCTCCAACTCCTGGGTGTTAATTTCTCATGACGAAGATGCTTCATACACACACGTATTGTTGCTGTTGCTACGCACGTTGGCCAGCTTGAGAAATTCCACATGCGCTCCCTGTGGTCCATCATGGGCATTTGCTGACAAGACAGGACGATCAAGGTGGAAGTGCTGGACTGGTTTGACTTCACAAGCAATGAACATAAAGGCCCAGCTTCGATGGACAGGCCATGTGACCCAGATGGATGAATCCTGCATGCTTCATCAACTCCTGTACGGAGCTCTGTCACAGGGAGAATGGAATCCAGGGAAACGCCCAAAGAAACGGTTCAAAGACTGTATCATAGACTACCTCGGACATGCAGTCCCAGTCCCAAAAGAACTGGAAACTCGTGCCAGTGACAGAACTGGCTGCGTGCAACCACTTGGAAGGCAGTCAGCAGTTTTGAAGTCAATCGCTGAAGCCAACTCGTTAGTGTCAGAGACAGGAGGAAGGCTGTAACCCTAATTCCCCCCCCACCCCCCCACAGAAGCCTTCGTGTGCTCCCAATGCTCCCCGTGTGTTGGCGCATCGGCGTGGCTCGATTGGAGAGAGCCAGGCCTGCGCTGGGTCGGGACCACGGAGGCGTGAAGTGTGGGGGGTCGACGGCGGATGTGAAGCCTCGCGACGAGGGGCCTCGCTGGGGTCAGCGGCGGTGTCGACGGCCTCACCATGGCAGCGGCGATGCCTCATGGGTATACCCAGGGTCGATGAGAGCGTGGAGGATCACCGTGCGGGGGAGGGGAAGAACAATGAAGGACCCGGCGTGGGGGGGGGGGCTGCTGTGGGGATGGGGTTGGGGGGGGGGGGGGCGGGGGGAAACAAAAGGAGGAGCTTTGTAACTTTGTCAGTGCCGTAAGTGGCCGCGATTTGTATACGTTGTGTATGATCCTTCGCACTTTACACCTAGTCAGTAAAAGAGAGTCAAGTAAGAATGAGTGCAGGAGGTTCCGTCTGTCACTGCCATTCTATAAGATTATGGCTGATCCTTTACCTCCATTCTCCCCTCCTGCACTTTTAACTTTATTAACGGCGGCACGGTGGTGCAGCAGTAGAATTGTTGCGTTTACAGCGCTTGCAGCACCGGAGACCCGGGTTCGATCCTGACTACGGGTGCTGTCCGTACGGACTTTGTACGTTCTTCCCGTGACCGTGTGGGTTTTCACTTTGTTTTTCCCACACTCCAAAGACGTGCACGTTTGTAGGTTGATTGCGTTGGACAAATGCAAAACTGTCCATAGTGCGCATGATAACGTTAATGAGCGGGGATCGTGGTCGGAGCAGCCTCGGTGGGCCGACAGACCCGTTTCCACGCTGTATCACTAAACTAAACTAATTAGATGTTGGGTTGAAAGCGTTTTGCTTGCATTTAAATAGCCTCACATCAACGCACATTGTTAATGATAAATAGGGTGTGTCAACTGTTGGTTGTGCTTGGTATGATATTAGGAGACGGGGCAAAAATGAAAGAGATTAAAATAGGGAAAGGTTGATAAAGCCAATTAAATCAAAAAGGAATCGATTGCTGTAATTAGCACGGAGACCCTCAAATTGATTGCATCATTAATACGAGTCCAAGAAAGTACTTGAATTTTCTCTTTATCCTTCGCTACATTCTCAGATTTATTTCCAGCATTTTATTTTGTTTCTCTGAGAAAGTTACATTTGTTTCATGAATATTGCTTGTTCAGTCCTTAATCTTGGCTGTTCAGAGATTTCAAATTTTCAGCAGGCCCACTGGTGAAATATAAACATGATTGATGGTACATTAATGAATGATAACCAACCAAAATCAAACATAGTGTAATGTCATTTGCATTGTTAATTTTATTAAAAAAAATAAAACTAAGATATGGGATTATGATACAGAACTGTGTTGAGTGAAGATTACTAGTCTTGAAGGAGCTAACCTAGTAAGCTGCAGTAAGCAGCAGCAACCTTCGATTCAGATTCATAGGGGGGAGGAGATGGAGGAGGGGGGGGGGGGAAGAGAGAATGCCTTTTTACTTCAACCCAAACCCAAACCCAAACAACTATTTGCAGGCAGTGCTTTTTTTTTACCTCTAACCATATTTTCATTTTCAAACCAAATTAAGGGTACTCACAGTGCTGTAGACATTTGTCAGTGTCATTCAAAGCTCTGATTGAGGCACACCACTTTGCAGAGACTGATTGAGACACACCACTTCCTGGTTTTATAGTCGCTCCCCCTCCCTCCAGCAGGGGCAGCAGAGAGAATGGGGAATGTTGTAAAAACATTAATATCTCTGTCAATTTTCATCGACGGGAAAAATCCTCGGCACACACATGGCGGAGGGGGGCTCTGAGCTAGGTGGCCAAAAATGACGGCCGTAGGTGGCGGCGTACTCTCGGAAACCGCAGCACAGAAAGCCGAAACCCGTCAAGAACAGAGTTTTAGTAATATAGATATCAGGGTGCAATGGAATTCCTTATTCACATGAAGCCCACAGTGGTGCAGTGGTAGACTATAGGTGCAGTCTGTACAGAGTTCGTACATTCTCCCTGTGACCGCATGGGTTTTCCTCAGGTGCTCCAGTTTCGTCCCACAATCCAAAGACGTAGAGGTTTGTAGGTTAACTGGGTTCGGTAAAGATTATAAATTGTCCCAAGTGAGTAATTATATTAAGATGTTACACTTAAGAATAATTTGGTGTTGTTATAAATCCTCCTTTTTTGTTTGCTGTCATTTCTTAGATAAGCTGGCATCAATCTCCAAGGCTTGACTTTTCCCACCTACAAAGGCACATGCAGAAATGTTGCATTACCCTAATGTCGCAGCAACACAATGTTTGCACAAAACACATGCTGACCAACAAGCAAACCAGCATCTGTGCATCACTGATTATTGCTGCATATTAAAAACAGATGTAAACCACTCATCCCCTCTACTCTACTCTACCATCCAATGAATATATGGGCAATTGCATAGTAACGTTAAGCCCGTGTTGAGGTCTCACAGTCACCTTATTGATGACAGCAGACCCCCACAGTCACCTATTGGGTGCAGAGTCTTTAAATATTTAAAGACTCTGCACCCAATAGCCTTAGAGGAACAAAGTTACAAAGACTCATGCTCGCTGAGAAGAACATTTTGCTTCACCTCTGTCATCAGGCTTGTATTTTTAGTTTAGTTTAGTTTAGAGATACAGCGCAGAAACAGGCCCCTCGGCCCATCTAGTCCGCGCCAACCCTGCACGCTGACACCATCCTACACACACTAGGGGCAATTTACAATTATACAAAGCCAATTAGCCGACAAACCTGTACGTCTTTGGAGTGTGGGAGGAAACCAGAGCACCCAGAGAAAACCCACACAGGTCACGGAGAGAACGTACAAACTCCATACAGGCAGCACCCGTAGACAGGATTGAACCTTGCGCTGTGAAGCAGCAACTTTACTGCTGTGCCATCGTGCCGCCTTTTATCTTTAACATTCCTCAAAGCAACACAGTAGTTTAATTGAGGGTGATCTGAGGCTCTCTATCCTGCATTCTCAAAAGCCATAAAACAGACTTTTCTTGAAAGGTCAAGCTGTAATCAACTAATTCTGGGCATTTGCTTCTGTCTTTCTGTTATTATTATCCTCCATGCAGAGCAGCTTATTTTTCCTTCCTGATATCCCAGCGCTGGGCTCTGCCACAGTTGCAGCGTTCTCTGGTGAATACTTTGATTACAACACACAATAGTTTGAACTGTGCTCTGAGCAGTTTTCCTCTTGGGGATGCAAGGCAAGTCCCTCAAGCAAATCAGTTAAAAAGCAGATTCAATGCACTGAGCACAAAGCTAAAGTGTATTTATGGAGGCATGGAATGGAATGGAATGGAGGCATGGCCTGCGTGGGACACAGAAGGCTGGCTGAGTGTTACAAGATGACCTTATGGATTGCATGATCAAAGAGTATAAGGACCTTGAATCAGTGGGAGATGATGGGAAAGTATTTCTTCTCTCAGAGGGTTGTGAGAGTTTGGAACTGCTTGCCACAGGGAGCTGTGTGGCACAGTCCTTGGGTGTAATTAAGGCGGAGATAGATAGATTCCTAATCGAGAGTCAAGGGTCAGGTCAGGAGTGTTTTACACACACACACACACACACACACCCACACACACACACACACACACACACACACACACACACACACACACACACACATATACTGTACACACACACTCATACACACACACACACACACACACACACACATATACTGTACACACACACTTACACACACACACACACACACACATACACACACACACACACATACACACATACACACACATACTGTACACACACACTCACACACACACACACACACACACACACACACACACACACACACACACACACACACACACACACACACACACACACACACACACACACACACACACACACACACACACACACACACACACACACACACACACACACACACACAAAACAAACAAACAATAATAGTGCAAAAAGACAATACCAATGCCCCCAAGTCTATGTAGTTCAGAGCTTATTTGGAGATTGTAGTGTTTAATAGCTCGATGGCTGCAGGGAAGAAGCTGTTCCTGAACCTGGACATTACAGTTTTCAGGCTCCTGTACCTGCTTCCCGATGGCAGGAGTGAAACGAGTGTGTGGCCGGGATGGTGTGGGTGAATCAACAAGGGAATCAAAGTTTGTAGGGATTGGGCAGCAAAGTGGGCGAGAAGAATGGTGGATCATCCATTAATGGAAGAACAGGATTGAGGGGCTGAAGGGCCCACTAAAGGTCCTACTTCTTATGGTCTTATAAAATACTGGTTTCTGGCCCTGATTATGTGTGTCAGGATCAGCAGGTGCTTTACATTCTGCTCTATTTAACTTTGTTTAATAAATTAATTCATGGACAGTTTACGCTGACAGTTCACACAAGGCAGATGACATTTTATATATTTGTGCAGGAGGAATAGAGTTGATTTTGAATGAGGCAGGGTTGTGTGGTTTGAAATCTCATTGCATCTGTTTGCTGCCATAATACAACACAGAGGTGTAGGAGCTCTCGAGGACCAAAGGACAGAGGTTCAAGGTGAAGGGGAAAAGTTTTAATAGGTATCTGAGGGGTAACCTTTGCACACAGAGGATGGTGGGTGAATGGAACAAGCTGCCAGAGGTGGTAGTTGAGGCTGGGACTATCCCAACGTTTAAGAAACAGTTAGACGGGTACATGGGTAGGACAGGTTTGGAGGGATATTAACCAAGCGCAGGCAGGTGGGATTAGTGTAGCTGGGACATGTTGGCCGGTGTGGACTAGTTGGGCCGAAGGGCCTGTTTCCATACTGTTTCATTCTATGACTCTATGACAAAGGTCACCTTGGAGTCAGATCCTTGGACTCCCTGAAAACAGTTACTGGCGGTAATTGCCTCACTCTGGGCGAGACGGTGGGCAGCGCGGTGGAGGCAGCATCGATCGCCGAGATGCCAAGCTGCCAACCTCCAGACTGTTCACTTGCCAGTGAAGTCAGTCCCTTGCCCAGGGAAAGCTGGAATCTGGACCCGGAAGCTGGAATCCCCTGGCAGTCTCTGCTCTGAGGAATAACGTTCTATCGTATCATATCCTATTTGGTTTCGAGATACAGCATGGAAACAGGCCCTTCAGCCCACCAATGCCACGCCCACCATCGATCACCCGTTCACAGTATGTTATCCTTATTTCTCCCACACTCCCTACATCCTAGGGGCAATTTTACAGAGGGGCAATGAACTTACAAAACACATGCATGTTTTGGAAAGTGGGAGGTAAATGGAACACCTGGTGGAAACCCACGCGGTCACAGGGAGAACGTGCAAACTCCTCACAGGCAGCATCCGAGGTTAGGTTCGAACCTGTGTCTCTGTTGCGCCATTGAGATTCCTTTGCCCGCTTGGGCCTACGGGACGCCACTGTATGAGTGAGACCATGGGAGAGAAAAGGACTCAGGGTATAAACTCTGAGAGACCTACACAACACAAGTCCTAATATTACCTGCTGGAAAAGCAATGGCACGCCTTAAAAAATAAATGTCACGAGAGGAATAGAAATTAGGTGTTTTTTTTCTGTGTTCATAACCCAGTCACCCCCTGAGGCAAAAAGAAGATTACCCTCATCTTGGTTCCAAAATCGAGATTAAATTTCCCAAAGCATTAAGCATTACCCTCCAAAAGACCTCTGTGTGGATCTGATTTCAGCACCTATCCTACAGGTAAGGATGGGCGGACCTTTGGTTACAGAACTTTAGTTAAGCCATAATTGGAGTATTGTGTACAGTTCTGGTTGTCCCATTAAGAGGAAAGATGTGGAGGCTTTAGAGAGTGTGCAGATGAGGTTTGCCAGAATGCTGCCTGCAATAGAAGCTGTTAGCTGTAAGGTGAAGGAAGGAACTGCAGATGCTGGTTTAGCCCAAAGATAGACACAAAATGCTGCGGTAACTCAACGGGACAGGCAGCATCTCTGGAGAGAAGGAATGGGTGACGTTTTACGTGGTGGGGGAGATGGGGAGAAAAGCAAGTGTAAAGTGTAAGAACGAGACATCAGAGGGGATGTAGATCAAGGAAAATGTAGAACAGATCATTGTTAGCTAGGAGAAAGTGACAATAAAGCAAACAGAGATAAGAATTAATCAGGGTCAGTCAGACTAGTCGGAGAACTGGGAAGGGGGAGGGATGGAGAGAGGGGGGAAGCAAGGATTTATTGGCGTGATGGGTATGGGTCTTGAGGTAACTATAGTGCATGAGTTCTGCACTTTGAAAACAAAAGTCAAGACTGTTAAGTCCGCCGACAGTCGCCTGAAAAAACAGCAACTGGAACGGCGACTGTCAGAGTGGAGCACGCACACACTAACGTACACACACACACACACACACACACACACACACACACACACACACACACACACACACACACACACACACACACACACACACACCACACACACACACACACACGTACACACACACACACACACACACACACACACACACACACACACATGGACACACACACGGACACACACACACACACACGGACACACACGGACACACACACACACACACACAGCGCTTCCTTCACCAGCCCTTTATGCAGGCGGGGTACAGGGCAAGCGGGGGGAGCGCTGTCAAAGTGAAAGTCACACGGTGAAAGCTAATGTGATACAGACACACACTGCGATGAACAGGATGGTTGGTGCTGTAATTAAGATGGTGAAAGCACAGTGTGCGGTCTTCAAAAGAGGGTGAGGAGAGGGGGGGGGGCGGTAGAGGGGGGAGAAAAGGGGGAGAAGGGGGGAGAAGAGGGGAGAAGAGGGGAGAATGAGTGGAGACAACTTTTAAGAAGCCAGAGATACTGCTTACGTTTTTTTTCCCAATGAGCCAATGAAATTCACCGGTCAACACCGGCTACAACCTACGAGAATCTTCGGCCTCCTAGCAACCCACTAGGACATCCTGGCGACCCACCTACGGCACGAGAAACCTCGCTACTCTCCATTGCGGCTTCATTCTAGTTGCTTCTAATTTTTCAACGTTGAAAAATTCACGGCGACCATAATCAGGCCGCGTCTAGTTCCCAGAATGCGGGAACTCCTCACGACCTTGAAGGCGACCCCCCGGCAACCACCCCGGACATGTGGCGACCGCATAGTCTCCTGCAGTTCCCTAAAATATCGCCTAACTAATACTTTTCGGCATTGATAAATCTCACAAATTCCTCCCAGGACAGATCTTCACAGGTAATAAACCGCAAACCCTGGTTGGCTATTTTTAGGTGAAGTCAGCCACTCGCACAATGATTGCATTAAGTTTACACAGAGGAGCATGTTGCTCTCTCAGTTTGACTATAACATTACACTTTAACACAGCATGCCTTTACAGATGACCTCTCAAGGCTCAGTGAAATTCAATCATTGTATTTGCTCTTCAGGATATTGAGAATTGCACAGGTGAAGAAATTTAATGGAGGGCAGCCACGGTGGCGGAGCGGTAGAGTTGCTGCCTTACAGCGCTTGCAGCGCCGGAGACCCGGGTTCGATCCTGACTGCGGGGTGCAGTCTGTACGGAGATTATACGTTCTTCCCGTGACCGTGGGGGTTTTCTCCGAGATCTTCGGTTTCCTCCCACAGACGTACAGGTATGTAGACTAATTGGCTTTGTGTACGTGTTAATTGTCCCTAATGTGTGTAGGATAGTGTTAATGTGCGTGAATCGCTGGTCGGTGCGGACTTGGTGGGCCGAAGGGCCTGCTTCCACCCTGTTTCCCTAAACTAAACTAAACTAAACTAAACTAAACTAAACTAAACTAAATTAGAAATTGTTCTTTATTAGGGTTATGAATATACCCTATCAGGGTAGATATATTAATCGGACTTTATCTTGCATTAAATGTTGTACACTTTATCTTACACTGTGAACCACCTGATTATAATCAGGAAAAATATACAGATTAGGTGTTACAACCAATTTGGAAAATATATGCATAAAACATCGCACAACTCCATACCATCCAACTTCAAATGGTTATTAAATTTATACGTTCTAGGAGCCGATTTAGGCCATCAATGCCAACTCTGCCATTGAATCATGGCTGATCTCTCTTTCCCTTTCAACCCCATTCTCCTGCCTTCTCCCCACCACCCCTGACCCATGTATTAATCAATGGTGAAGCAGGAAGATTAATCCTGATTGTAAAGGAGCTTTTTAGCAAAACAGCCAGTAATGGATATGTCCATACACCATAGAATTGTCATCTTTTTGTTGACACCCCACCACTAAGCCCACCCTGCCGAGATGTTGATCAACCACTGGCTCAGGACAAGGCCAAACGCAGAGCAGTCAAACAATGAGAGGAAAAGTGGAGGTGATGAATTGGCTCCGTTGTTGACAAGTAGGATGATTGAGTAGGTGACAAAAGACTTATAGTTATGCCCCAGGCACCAGATGACATCAAGATGATCTTTGAGACGTCACTGAGATTATGGAGCAGAGAATTGCTTAGCTGATGGGATGTGGAGAAAGGTCATGTTGATCATTTGATGTCACACGAGTCATGAGTTATAAGGTGTGCTTGTAAAGAATGGCACAGCAGAGCACAAGGAACATGCAGATAAAGGAGAGACTGAGAGCCCAAGTGGGCTCATGGTGAACCCTGGTAGATGGTTAGTCAGCCTTCAGAGTGGACTGTAGGAGGTGTCAGTCTAACTGTTGCCACTGAGAAGATTCCGGCACTAGACAGATCCTTGGTTTGGCTGAACCTGTGTATTTGTGAAAATAGAAAATAGAAACATAGAAACATAGAAAATAGGTGCAGGAGTGGGCCATTCAGCCCTTTGAGCCTGCACTGCCATTCAATATGATCATGGCTGATCATCCAACTCAGTATCCCGTACCTGCCTTCTCTCCATACCCCTAATCCCTTTAGCCGCAAGGGCCACATCAAACTCCCTCTTAAATATAGCCAATGAACTGGCCTCAACTACCTTCTGTGGCAGAGAATTCCAGAGATTCACCACTCTCTGTGTGAAAAATATTTTTCTCATCTCGGTTCTAAAAGATTTCCCCCTTATCCTTAAACTGTGACCCCTTGTTCTGGGCTTCCCCAACATCGGGAACAATCTTCCTGCATCTAGCCTGTCCAACCCCTTAAAAATGTTGTAAGTTTCTATAAGATCCCCCCTCAATCTTCTAAATTCTAGTGAGTACAAGCCGAGTCTATCCAGTCTTTCTTCATATGAAAGTCCTGCCATCCCAGGAATCAGTCTGGTGAACCTTCTCTGTACTCCCTCTATGGCAAGAATGTCTTTCCTCAGATTAGGAGACCAAAACTGTACGCAATACTCCAGGTGTGGTCTCACCAAGACCCAGTACAACTGCAGTAGAACCTCCCTGCTCCTATACTCAAATCCTTTTGCTATGAATGCTAACATACCATTCGCTTTCTTTACTGCCTGCTGCACCTGCATGCCTACTTTCAATGACTGGTGAACCATGACACCCAGGTCTCGTTGCATCTCCCGCAAAATATGCAACATGTGCAATTATCTTTAGTAGACCCGAGGCTATTGGCACAGCTATGAACATGAGCCACAGAATCATGGTGTTCGGAGGGAGTGGGGAGGTGGTGACTCCAGGTGTGGCTGCAACAATGGGGACTCCATCCCACCAGTCCCCAACTCACTTCTACCTAACATTCAATCACCCAAGAACAAACGCAAAGAGCTTAGAGATCAGGGACGGACAAGGTTCACCCCTGGTCCACCTGACCCTGCTCTACTACCTGGGGGATTCTACATTTATATTTGGACTTCACGGAATCATGAAGTAAGGGAAAGGCGGAGGTGGCTACATTATGATCAACGTTTCATGGTGCACTGATGTGACGGTCTTGGTTCAGTTCTGCTCCCCTCACATGGAATATCCGATCGTAGAATGCTGCCCCTTTTAAATTCATTTTTTAATTTTACTTTTATTAGAAGTACAGTACATTACAATTATACACATCAGATATATCTTATTATATTTGAGTACCACTTCGTTTTTCGAGGTTTAAAAAAGATAGAAATTAAAGAAGTAAGGAAAGTGAGCAAGTATCGTGAAGGTGCAGGAAAGTGTTGGGAAAAGAAAGCCCCTTAGGGAGGAAGTTAGAGAAGGAAGTAAAGAAAGGAAATAAGACCCTAGAAAGAAAAGAAAAAAAAGGAAAAATAATCGCTCTATTGTAACACAAAACTCGCAAAAAAGGATATACCAACCGTGTTTTTAAAAAAAAAAATTATTTTATACCCCCCGTTACCAGATCCTGGTACCATTTATATTTTAAATTACTATTGCACCGTATGCTTGTAATAGTTCCATAAATGCAGACCACGTCTTTTGGAAGTGGTCTGCTTTGCCTGCTAGGAGGAGTCTCATCTCTTCCAAGTGTAGTGTTTCGAACATGTTTGAAATCCACATTTATATTGTTGGTATTGGAGCATTTTTCCAAAATTTGAGTATAGGTTTTTTTCCCCATTATTAGCCCGTAATTAAGTAAGTTCTTTTGAAACACGTTTAATTCGGAGTTACCTTCCGATATTCCAAAAATGATCCATTCTGCTTTTGGTACAAGTTTTATTTTAATTAATTTTGTGAAGATTTCAAATATTTAGTTCCAAAATTTTGGGATTTTTATACAAAAAACAAAAGAGTGCGCTATGGTAGCTTCTTGTGACTGACATTTATCACAAATGGGTGAGACATTGGGGAAAAGTTTATTTATTTTAGTTTTTGAATAATATAGTCTATGTAATGTTTTATATTGAATTAGAGTATGTCGTACATTGATCGAGCATTTATGCACATATAGTAAGTGTTTATCCCAGCTCTCTTTTGAAATTTTTATAGCTAGTTCTTGTTCCCAGTCTCTTCTAATACCATCAGTTGTAGGTATTTCTATATTTAAAATAATGTTGTATAAGTATGATATTAGATTTGCTGATTCAGCCTTTGGCTTCATGGCTTCATCCAATAAGTCTGGGGACATGTTATGATAGTCTTTTGTATATTTTTTCAGATAATCACGGATTTTAAGATATTTAAAATATTGATTATTTTTCAAATTATATTTCAGTTGTAATTGTTGAAATGATAATAATTTTCCTAATTCATACAGGTCTCCGAGTGTTTTGATTCCCATTCTTTCCCATTGTGTAAATGATTTATCTATAATTGAAGGTTTAAACGATGGGTTATTGACTATTGGCATTAAAAGAGATAGATTTCTTAATTTTAGATTCTGTTTTATTTGTTTCCAAGTTCTAATTGTACTATGTATCATTGGATTTTTATTATAATTTTTGTTATTCAGGTTCATTGGTGAGAAGAGAGTCACTCCTGTATTACACGGAGAGCAGTCCTCTCTCTCCATTACAATCCAGTCCGCCTGCTGGGCAGAATTGTCCAGCAGGTGAATCATATTTTTAATATTTACTGCCCAATTATAGTACATAAAATTAGGGATCGCTAGACCACCCATCTCTTTTGGTTTACTAAGGTGTGCTCTTTGTATTCTGTGGGATTTATAATCCCATATAAAATTTGTAATGTCTGATTCTAGTTTTTTGAAAAACTTTTTTGGAAGATATATTGGAATTGATTGAAATAAATATAGGATTTGTGGTAAAAAGGTCATTTTTATAGCATTTATTCGACCGATTAAAGACATCGGGAGCGTTTTCCAGAATTTGATTAGATTATTTAGTTTCTTAAGTATGGGGCTATAATTGGCGTTAAACATAGCGTGATAGTTTCTAGTGATTTCAATTCCTAAATATTTAAATTTTTCTGTGGCTATTTTAAAGGGGAATTTCAAGAGATGCGTTGAGTCTTTCGGTTTTATCGACATAATTTCACTTTTGTTCCAATTTATTCTATATCCTGAAAGATCCAAAGTTCTCAATTAGATTTAATATGTTTGGTATACTGATTTGGGGTTTTGTGATATACAGTAATACATCGTCTGCATATAAGGATATTTTGTTATTTGAATATTTTGTATTATAACCGTAAATATCCGGGTGTGTTCTAATTTTTTCAGCTAAAGGTTCAATTACCAGAGCGAATAACAGCAGTGATAATGAACAATCTTGTCTATTGCCCCTTGTTAATTGGAATTTCGTAGATAGTAGTTTATGACCAATATTTCAGAAATAATTTTGGTTGAGTGAAGAGTAATGAGTGGTTGGAATGGGATGATTGGGGTCATTGTTGTCTATATTTTTTAAAATCAAGAATTGAAGCCGTCCTTTTTTTAATATTCAAGTTGTACTGTAAAATGTTATGTAAAATGTTTTACAGGAGCATGCAAACACCACAAATAAAATACTGTAAGTTTTTGCCTTTTTTTAGAAAATGTTTTATGTGTTGATTTGATTGCCTGTTACTGTTTGCCTGTGTTAGTGTGTACACATTAAAAATATGATGCAAAATGAAGGTCGCAAACTATGGAACTCAGATTATTCAGTATTGTTATCAAGGAAAATAAAGCAGTTCCAATTGTTTGATATTATTCATATGGAGGATAAAAAATATAATTGCTTTAAAACCTACCTTAATTTTGCAATCTCACTAAAGATAATTCCCCTTTCCCTCTCCCCTTCTCCCTTCCCCTTCCCTCTCCCACCACCTCTCCCTCCAGATCTCTATCTCCCCCTCCATCTCTCCCTCCCTCTCTCTCCCTCTCTCTTTCTCCCCCTCCCCTCCCTCTCTCTCTCTCCCCCTCTGTCTCAACCCCCCACCCTTCCCCCTCTCACATCCTCCCCTCTCTCTCCCTCCCACGCAGTGAGGCTCCGACTCCGCGCCACAGACATTTATTGTCACATGTACCAATTAAGGACAAGACACACAACTACATAAAAGTTAACATAAACATCCACCACAGCGGATTCCCTACATTCCTCACTGTGATGGAAGGCAATAAAGTTCAATCTTCTTCCCTCTTTATTCGACCGCAGTCGGGGCAGTCGAACCATCCATCGGGGTGATCAAAGCTCCCGCATCGGGGCGATTGAAACTCCCACGTGAGCGCAATTGAAGCCCCTGCGTCGGGGCGGTTGAAACTCCCGTGGCTTGGAGCTCCCAAAATCAGTCTCTAACCAGGGACCGCGAGCTCCATGATGTTAAAGTCTGCAGGCTCCTTCGTTTGGAGCTACGAGGTCGATCCCTGGCGAAGGGTTCACCCGCTCCAAAATGGTATTTCCCGCAGGCTCCCGCAGTTGGAGCTCCCAAATCGATCTCCAGTAAGAGGCCGCCAACTCGTCCATGTTAGCCCGCCTTGCGAGCAGAGATACAATACGAAAGAAATCGCTTCTCCATCGAGGTAAGAGATTAAAAAGGTTTCCCCGAACATTCCAGTCCCAAAGAAAAGTAGTGATTTTTCTCAATGACCTGCCCAGTAGCTCTAACATCAGCCACAGCTTTGAAAGGCTGGTAATCACCTACACCAGCACCAGGCTTCTGGAAATCCAAATCTCTTGCAATTTTCATACAGGATAAATAGGACCATGGAGGTTGCCATCTCCCTCGCACTACCTTCAGCACTGGGTCACCCTGACAATAAGAACCCCTACATCAGGATGTTATTCATTGACTACAGCTCAACATTCAATGCCAGAGCACCAAATACGTTCATCCCTAAACTACTGGACTTGGCCCTGGGGCCTTCAGCTGTAACTGGCTTTTGGACTTATTGACGGGCAGACCTTAGTTGGTTAGTGTAAAGAAGTGTAAAGATGCATGGACCATCTACAGTTAGGCTTGGTGGTAAACATTTCCTCCACCCTGGCCTTCAACACTGGTGCTCCCCAAGGTTGTGTGCCCACTCCTCTCTACACTCATGACTCTGAGGACAAGTACAGCACCAACTCAAACTTTAAGTTCACCAACGATACTTGTATTGTTGTTTGGATCAACAGCAAATATGCGACAGAGTACAGGAAAGTTATCGGGAACCTTGTATCATAGTGTCAAAGCAACAGTCTAGTCTTTAACATAAGCATTTCAAAAGAGTTGGTTGTTGACTTCAGGAAGCAGGAGGTTGAACAAAACTTTGAACCATCAATGTGGCTGTTGTGGAAATGGTGAAAAGCTTCACATACAGAGGCAAACATAATCACACTGATGCGGTATCTCTTCCGTATCTCTAGTTTCCCTCTCCCCTGACTCTTATCTGAAGAAGGGACTCGACCCGAGACATCATCCATTCCAGAGATGCTGCCTGTCCCACTGGATTACTCCAGCATTTTGTGTCCATCTACAGTGTAAACCAGCATCTGCTGTTCCTTCCTACACATGCATCTACTCTGCTCTTGACTGCCTGAACCTGCAGAGAGTGGTGAACACACACCAGTCCGTCATAGTGCGTTGCATCAGGAAGGCTAGAAGTACCCGAAGGTACACAAAATTGCTGGAGAAACTCAGCGGGTGCAGCAGCATCTATGGAGCGAAGGAAACAGGCTAGAAATACCGTCAAGTTCCCTCGTCTCCCTTGTACTTTCTGGGAAAATATACTAAGCCTGGACGTCTCTACTTGAGAAACAGCTTCCCCACTGCTATCAACTCCGGAACCAAGCACCTCTTTCACATCCCCTTCCCAGAGGTGCTGCCACATACTCTACCTCATTCAGTTATTCTGTTATTGTGCTCTAATATTTTTTGGACTGCTTCAAATTGTATTATAATCTTTGTACCTTTCTACTGTTCTGCACTTGTTGGTTTATTTATTGCAATACTCATGTATACTGTTTACTCCATGAGCTTCATATGAACAAGGACATTAATTACACACTGGTATCTGGAATCTTCCAGAATTAATTGCACACTGGTATCTTTATATGAACAAGGAATTAATTGCATACAAGTACAGCAGCAGCGCTGCATTGAAGGTGCCTCTGCCTACAGCCTGTCCGTTTTTTCCTATCTTTTTTAATTTTAGTTTGTCTAACAGTTTTGTTTAGGGAATTCTTTAGTTTTTCTATGTTGTGGGAGGGGGGAAGGGTAAGGGGGGAAACCGCTTCCCAGTCGCTTCCTGGCGGGGGTGCGACTATTTTTCCAAGTCGCGTCCTCGCCCCCCCCCCCTCCTCGCGGCCTAGGAACTGGATCGGAGTAGCCTTTCCTACCGGAGACCGGAGACCGGACCAGAGCTTCGGCAGCGGCAGCGCAGGATTCACCGTGGAGCGGGCAATACCTACCTGAATTGCCGTTTGGAACTCCGGAACATTGGGCCTGCAGCATTGACAATCGCGGAGTTGTGGTACAGCGGAGCTCTCAGCGCGGGCGGCGCTGACCGACACCGCGGAGTCCCTGGGGCCCTTTGCCGAGGGCCGCCAGCGTTGCATCTCCGCCCAGCGCGGCCTGGGAACGTCGGGAGCTGCGGGAACCGGTGGGAAGCGGTCGTTTTGGAGGTCCAAGCCACCGAGTTTGGCCTCCCGTTCCGACGTGGGGGTACCAACATCCCGGCGAGCGGGCCTGAGCGGCGGGCTGCCCGTAGCGGCGACTGCGGAGGGCTCCGGAGGCCCCGACGACGGGTGAACATCAGAGGAAGATGACTGACTTTGGTGAACTTCCCCCACAGTGGGAAACTTTTGATTCTGCTGTGTGGGGATGTTTTATGTTGAACTCTATCGTGTGTTGTGTTCTTTATTTTATTGTACGGCTGTATGGTGATCACATTTCACTGTGCCAACTGGCACATGTGACAAATAAATACATCTTGTATCTTGTATCTATAACAATAAGCTAATCTGAATCTTATTTTCCTTTGCAGTTTGAGTGTTACTTGTAGAGGGTAATTATTGGCTCCAAGGCAGTTACCTGGTGTAAAGTGTTTACAAAGGAACTGCAGATGCTGGAAAATCGAAGGTACACAAAAATGCTGGAGAAACTCAGCAGGTGCAGCAGCATCTATGGAGCGAAGGAAATAGGCAACGTTTCGGGCCGAAACCCAAGGGTTTCGGCCCGAAACGTTGCCTATTTCCTTCGCTCCATAGATGCTGCTGCACCCGCTGAGTTCCTCCAGCATTTTTGTGTACCTGGTGTAACGTATAGTGTCAAGTGATTGACTGCTCTCCCAGGTTGCATCATTGTTCATAGAAGCTCCCAGAAGTACAGAAAAAGTCATTGGAATTAAAGTTGTGGTTTTCAGAACTGCTGGGCCTTGCTGAGATTTTCAACACTTCGCACCACAGATAAGCAGAGAGCTCTGGTATGACTCGGAGTGTTTAATCTTGGCTCCACCTTGTCACTACAGAAAAGCAGTTTGGTTTAATGTATCAGATCAAGAAGGCTCTCGACCCGAGACGTCACGCATTCCTTCTCTCCAGAGATGCTGCCTGTCCCGCTGAGTTACTCCAGCATTTTGTGTCCGTCATCAGATCAAGTACATTGATTGTTAGAGATAAGGCACCACACTGTGAAATGTTCTAAGGTTATCTTCAGTTCACAACGGAGGTGTGGCACAACACATAGTGTGTAGAAAAGCCAACTGCTTTGCATTTTCTATAGAACAAAATAGAAGCACGGCTACCATAAGCATAGCAAAATACAGATGGCCTTCTGATTGTGTAACATAATTCTAGGGAATGGATTTTTTGACAGTGAACAGCTTGCCTGCAAATACGAGGTATGAGAATTGTGGCAGGAGTTATGAGTTACACTGCCTTGAACACCCCGAGCCTTGTGACGCCCACTGCAAATAGTAACAGTCATATCAGTTGTGCCAAGATTGTGAAATTGTAACTTAGCTTTCCACAGCATAATGGAAGTTACCGTAATAAAGCTTGAACCAAAAGCAATTCTCCTTCTAAATTAAATACCTTGATAATGTGTCGGGGCTTAAATTGGGCAGACCTGGAAAACAAGCTGAGGCTGAGATGTAGGATCAGTTTGTACCTGTCCATTATGAGGTGCGGATTATGACTAAGTACACTAATGGTTGCTACGATCAGCAACCTTTTGTATTGTTCAACGGCGGGCCATAACACCAGGCATCAGCTCTTACGAGGTGTTAGACCAACTCTGAAGCTGAGGTGCCTTGTGGCAGCAAAAGGTGATACAAATATGATGGCATACGTTCATACTTTGAAGGATGGCTGAAAGTGCAATGTTTTTTAATAATAAAATGAAGGCAACCTGGTGCAATAAACCCTTAGAAAACAAAAGGTTAGCTGCGGAGGTCAATGCCATGAGCTTCAAAAACAATTGGTTGCCGTTCAGTGAGGTTTAACAATCTGCACTAATTTCGAAGATGATCTCTGAATGGCATATGGTATTAAAGTACTTTTTGAGTCATCTATTGTTTGTTTCATTGTAAAACGCCATGTCTATCGACAATATCTACTAACTATCACTTAAACCTTCAACTCAGATACTTTACCTCACATAATTAGGACAGTTGCTGTCTTTGTATCCACAACACACAGCTTTCACATATTACCATGTGACATAATGTGGGACTCTTAATGACATGGTTCAGCTTTCTGCCTGTAGCAGAAGATGGCACATGAATGGAGGCAACATCAAACCCATGCGAGGCTAACAATGCCTGCATTTCTCGACTCTAACGGAGGAGAAATAACTGACTGTCAGGGGACATTGTATAGCCAGTGGCCATTTTTTAGCCACTTGTGCGGACACCTGAAATTATGAGGGATAGATAGGGCAGACAGTCAGAACCTTTCCCCCATGATGGAAAGGCATAGCTTTAAGGTGAGAGGGGCAAAGTGAAAGGAGAAACACGGAGCAAGTGTTTTTACACAGAACGTGGTGGGGTCCACTCTGGTATCTGCCTCCATCACCACCCCTGGCAGTGTATTCCAGAACACAATGCTGGGATTATGGTGGAGGCAGATATGATAGTGATATTTTGGAAGCATCTGGATAGGCACATGGATGTGCAGAGAGGGATATGGATTAGGTGCAGGATATGGATTATGTGTTTGTCTTGCATCATGTTCGACACAGACATTGTGAATCAAAGGATCTTTGTCCTGTGTGGTACTGATCAATGTTCTATGTTTTGGGTATTGATTGTGAAGATATCATCATATCGCGATCTACTCCTTCGTCCAAATTTTGCCTTGTTCAAAAATCACAATTTTTGTCCAAAACGGACAATGTATCAACATCCCAAATAGCTGTTTGTAGAAATACAATGCCATATTTCACGACACGAAACATAGACTACGTGCTCTGATGTTTCTACACAAAACAATAGGATGGCTTTATGTGTAGGGAGGAACAGCAGACGCATTTTTAAACCGAAGACAAACACAAACAGCTGGAGTAACTCAGCAGGTCAGGCAGGAACACTGGAGAAAAGGAATAGGTGACGTTTCGGATCAAGACCCTTCCTCAGACTTGAGAGTCTGGTAAAAGGGGAACGAGACATACTGTATAGATGCTACTTAGGAAAAATGAATGGAAGATATGCGAAAAGCAACGATAATCAAGGAAATGTGGGCACACAATAGGCCATTGCTGGCTGTGGGATAGGTGATAATGAGCAAACAGACAGAAGAACTCAACATGATGACAGTGAAACTAGTACGGCGACTAGGGTGGGGGAGGGACAGAGCGAGATGGGATACAAGGCTTACTTGAAGTTAGAGAAATCAACAGTCATACCGCTGGGTTGTAAGCTGCCCAAGCAAAATATCTGATGCTGTTCCTCCAATTTACATTTGGCCTCACTGTGACAATGGACGATTCCCAGGACAGAAGGGTCAGTCTGGGAACGGCAAGGACTGTTAAAGTGTTTGGCAACCGGGAGATCACGTAGGCTGGGGCAGACTAAGCGAAGGTGTTCAATGAAACGATCGGCGAGTCTGCGCTTGGTCTCTCCAATGTGTAGGAGTGCACCCGTCTGAATCGTGGCATGTCAAGGATCAAGGGTCAAGAGAGTCAAGGGTTGTTTGTCAGATATGTCAGCAAAGGAACAATGAAATTCACGCTTCTTTACAGGCAAGTACACATTAGTGCAATTACACAACTAATCAAATTTACATTAATTAATAATACAATTAATTAATAATTAATAATATAAGAAAACCAGATCATGTAGGAAGGAACTGCAGATGCTAGTTTACATCGAAGGTAGATACAAATTGCTGGAGTAACTCAGCGGGACAGGCAGCATCTCTGGAGTGAAGGAATGGGTGACGTTTCTGATCGACCCCCTTCTTCGGTCTGAAGAAAGGTCTCGACCCATCCATTCCTTCTCTCCAGGGATGTTGCCTGCCCCGCTGAGTTATGCCAGCATTTTGTGTCTATTTCTTAGAACAGCCCTGGAACATTGGTTGCAATGTTGGAGAATGTCTTTTAGGAGGAGCGAAGGCTGAGAGGAGATTTGATTCAAAATCATCGCGGGCAGAAGGTTTAAGGTGGAAAGGGTTGCACCGGAGTTTGGGCTGTTTGATCAAATGTTTTGATTTTTCTTTTCTCTGTCTTGTACAGTTTATGTATAATTTATGTTTTGGGAAGCATCTGAACTGAAAAGGGTTACGGGAGACACATAAACAATGGCAGTAAATCGACTGCTCTTACAGAAAGCATATGGACAGCAGACATTCCACCTCTCCCATCCCAACATCAGTCCAACCAGTTATATAATTCCATACAATGCCTCTAAGGGGTCTATATTCCACAGAGATACAATGAGTACATGAATAGACACAAATTGCTGGAGTAACTCAGCGGGACAGGCAGCGACTCTGGAGAGAAGGAATGGGTGACGTTTCGGGTCGAGACCCTTCTTCAGACTGAACTGAACTCTCGTCGGTGAGAGAGTACTTGAGATGCTGCCTGGCCCGCTGAGTTATTCCAGCATTTTGTGTCTATCTTTGGTGTAAACAGCATCTGCAGTTCGTTCCTACACAAGAGTACTTGTGACTTGTAGCTGAATGTCTGGGTACTTTACAATTTGAGTCTCGTGATAAATTACTGTCCGAATACACATTAGGTGCTCCGGGACCATTTCTTCAGGAGACCCGTTTATTTCATGTATATGAATATTGGACGCATATCGGCAGTGTATTTCATATGATTAATTATTAAAGCGGCAGTTAATGGCTTGTGTTTCATCGGATTTTTAGTTCATTTCGTAATATCTCTGATAATGAGACCAAACAACTAACGTCCAGTTTACAAAATAATGTGGAGATTAATACATCAACAGGTCAGAAAGAGTGGGGCGTATATTCATTATTTTTTAACGTGTCTTTCGTTGAAGATAAATGAGTTGTTCGTTGCTTGCGGATTCCCTCAAGTATTTTATGTGCATTTGTATCAAGTTGCATCATTTCGGGTTCCACTTTTGGAATTTATTTTGGAGCTGGTTCAGCTGGGGGTCCACGGAAGTTGGAAGAATTTTGCTTTCTGGGAATAAAGTCCCGAGGCAGAGCACTTCCCGTCTCTCGGGCGTGTAACCTAGGCTGGTTGCTAGCCAGCATCTCTTAGTAACAGTCACAAGTGGGGATGTGAAACTCACAGCAGTATACCCAGCAATGGTCAACTGCGGCACCTCTGGTCAAAAAAGATAAACAAATGAAATACAGTTTTAGAAAGTGAATCCTAGACACAGATTGCAGTAAATTCCAATTGTGGCTCTCTTGAGTTGGAAATATAATCGGATGAAATGTGGAGCGAGGCATCTCAGTGGTGGTTCAGTGCAGTGGGAGCTTTGCATTGACTGTTGTCAGAGGCAACCTCTTTCAGATGAGCTATTAAACCAATGCCCATTATAATTATAAATGATCTCTTTAAAGTGCAGGGATTTCTTGTCCCACTAGGCGTTAACTTTTAGCTGAGTCAGTGCTCCTGTACAATTTTAAATGAACGTTTTTACCTTACAGAGACAACGAAATGCATTTCCCTATAATACCGAATAGTCTATGCTTCGAACTACATTTTGGACTGGCCCGTCAGACGTCATATAATGGCAGCCTGGTTCTTCCTTCATTGTGTAGACAGGTCAGTGTTTGGTGCCATGCTCTGACAGACACAGTTTCGAGCAAACATTATTAATAAACACTATTATTGGCTCTTCTTTTCAAAAGGTTATCAGAAATAACCTCACCAATCCAGAGTTCAGTGGCACGGTCCTCTGCTTTGGTTTCTTATTAACATGAAATATTAACAGCTATTTGTAGCTTCACCAGCCAAGTGCACAAACTAAACATGTGTGACCCCTTTTACAACTTTGCCATTCCTACATTATGAGGTATTCTTCTCCCCCTCGGTGCACTGCACACCCCCACTGTTTACTCCCTGCTGACAGACAAAGCATGTGATGTCATTGTTACTCGGCTGTGAAGTCTAGGTAACCTTAGACAATGTAGCACTTGTGAATCTTAGAGTGTGTTTAGAATGCCTCTGACATGGAGGCTAGTGGGGGCCCAATCATTTCAAATGCAATTCATTGTGGAAGTTGGAAAGGGTGTGATTTGCAGACAATGGCTCAGTTAACAGCAGAGCTAGGTTCAAGTCCGTCAACAGATGTGTGAGTGGGTTTCTAGGATGACACCATTGTTGAGGCATGCTGAACTTTTGGGGATATGGTCTTTAAGATGCCCCAGTAAACAGAAATCCATCTACCCTTCTAGTGTTGAAATAAAACAAAGGTGTTCTCCGCAATATTCTGCCCATTATTCATTCCTCAAACACTGAGAAAGGGAAAAAAAGGTTTATTTAATTTCTGATTAATTGTTGTTGATGGATTCTTAATGATTTCAACTTGTTTTCTCCTTCATGTCAGTGGCTGCATCAAAACTGGGAGGTAATTCCTTCCACTGCTAGGCTAGGTCAAAGGGAAATACATTTCAGGTTCACTGCATGCACTGTCAACACACAGCTTTTTTTAACCAAAAATAGTTTAATCGATTATTAACAATAATATTTACAGTACAAAACAAAACAAATCCTACCACCATAATACGTCCAAACAACCGATACAACTATATTACAATCCTTATTGTGGGTGACTTCCACCCCACGTGGAGCCCAATGGTCTCGGAAATCTCCCAGGGCGTCCGTGGACATCGCATAGTCCCTCTCAAGTACCACAGGAAAAGGGGCAGGTAGCGCGCTTGGGCAGAGCCCTCCTCCGCCTGGCACCGTGACTCGTGGATGGCCAGTTTGGCAAGGCCCAGGAGTAACCCAACCAGGACATCTTCAGCCCTACCCCCTCTCCCCTACGCACAGGCTGTTCAAAGATGAGGACGGTGGGTGAGAAGTTCAGCCAGAAGGCAAGGAGCAGCCACTTTAGATGTTGGAACAGGGGCTGCAACCTCACACACCCCATATGCACGTGGACACACCCGCTTCCTGTGTCAACACACAGCAGTGTGAATACACCCTGGACACTGTACTGCGAAGATCACAATGCATGAGAATGCCAATCAAAAATCACGATTCAGGTCATTGCACCATCCTCCTCGTACTGAGGGAATTTGTGAAGCAAGTCAACTGTTAAATGTGTGCTCCGTGTCTGTGAGTTTGTGTCGCTTTCTATACGGAGAATCATGAAGCTCTTTTGTAATTCAGCCACAACTCAGTTGGACAATGTTTGTTGTCAAAGTAGCCCGTGTCATGGCAACATATTCAGAAATGAGCCTTATAAGTTGCTGTGGAAACTGAACTTACCTCGAACAAAACAAGCGTACTAAATATACCTCTATAATTTAATTGTGATAAAGCCCTTCATTTCAAGCTTCTGGCATGTTTTTTTAAAAGAAGTACTGTGTAATGTTTGAGGAAAATAAAATATTTTGGGGGGTATCTTGTATTTCTCTGGCAAAATCTGGTCATAGGAAAATATCACTGATATTTGTACAGTTACATCGTCGTTTTGTGTACTTCCAAAACAACAATTGGAATATACACCAAATGCTTTGTTCATGATAACGACTCTTTAAATAAATAGAATGCCATAAGCCAAGCTGGGAAATATGAAACCAGAACAATTAAAAAAGTTATGTCCATTTTACCAATGTAATTGATCTACACGTTTGGAATATTATAATGCCCTGAAGGTTTGTGCAGTCCTCTGCCAACCCATGACACAGTGGAGTACCAGGCCAGTGGCTTCCAGAATCCTTTAGCCACCTGAGGAGGTGGTGTATTACCTGAGTAGGGAGAGAATGACCATCTTGCTCTGGTGTCAATTCCAATCCACTGCCAACTAATTCCTGCTTAATAAGAAGAAGAACATCATTTTAGAATTATAGAAACATAGAAACATTGAAAAAATAGGTGCAGGAGTAGGCCATTCGGCCCTTCGAGCCAGCACCGCCATTCAATATGATCATGGCAGATCATCTAAAATCAGTACCCAGTTCCGGCTTTTTCCCCATATCCCTTGATTCCTTTAGCCCTAAGACATAAATCTAACTCCCTCTTGATAACATCCAGTGAATTGGCCTCCACTGCCTTCTGTGGCAGAGAATTTCACAGATTCACAACTCTCTGGGTGAAAATTTTTTCCTCATCTCAGTCCTAAATGGCCGACCCCTTATTCTTAAACTGTGACCCCTGGTTCTGGACTTCCCCGAACATCGGGAACATTTTTCCTGCATCTAGCCTGTCCAATCATTTAAGATTAATTGTATCTGTGAAGACAGAAGGAACTGCAGATGCTGGGATATTGAGCCAAACATAAAGTGCTGGAGGAACAGCAGATCAGGCAACATCTGCAGAGGGATTGAACCAACAACATTTCAAGCCCTGAAGAAGGGTCCTGCCCCAAAGTATCGCCTGTCCATTCCCCCCCACATTTTGCCTGACCCACTGAGAGCCTCCAGCACTTTGTGTTTTGCTATTATCTATGATGTTGCCTCAGTCATTTGTCCCTTAATTATTATCTTTGCTCTGTACATTTTGAGATTTTACGCTCTGCTGTTTTCCTTTTTATCTATCACTATTAAACTATTTGATTGATGGACTTCAATATTACTGCAAACCACCTTGATGGCAATCTCCGTTCTCTTACTCTCAACTCTTCAAGGTCGACCAAAGTGTCAGGTCTCCTACCTCTTCCCACCTGGTTGTTACTGAGCAGACGTGCAACAAATAGACATCTAAAACAATGGCAATGTCCACAAATTCAGTTTGTAATGGGATTCCAATTGACAATTCAGGAATGCTGATAAAAAATACATTCGGTCCACAGCTGCCTGATGGTGGCAACACACGTAGATAGAGTGATAAAGTAAGCCTATGGTACGCTTGCCTTCATAGGTCGGGGCATTGAGTATAAGAGTCAGGAGGTCATGAAGTGGCTTGATAGGACTTTGTTAAGGCCACATTTGGAATATTGCATGCATTTCTGTTCTCCCCATTACAGAAGGATGGATGTGTTTTGGTGGTTTACCAGAACATGGCCTGGATTATGTGGTATTAGCTACAGGGAGAGATTGGACAGACTTGGAATGCCAGAGGTTGCAGGCGAGACCTGACAGAAATATATAAAATTATGCGAGGCATTGATAGGGAAGATGATCAGAACCTTTCCCCCCAGGATGGAAAAATGCAATACTAGAGCTTTAGCCAAGCTTTAAGATGGGAGGAATAAAGTTTAAAGGAGATGTGCGGGGCAACTTTTGTACACGGAAGATGGTGAGTGCCTGGAATGCACAGCCAGGGTTGGTGGATGAGGCAGATACGATCGTGGCATTTTAGAGGCTTTTAGATGGGCACATGGATCAGCAGGGAATGCAGGCTTATAGATTATGCACAAAAAGGTAAGAGATGGTTTAGGCATCATGTTGGGCGCACTTATTGTGGGTTAAAAGCCCTGTCCTGGTGCTGGACTGTTCTATGTTCAGTGCTCTAGGTTCAACGATGCAATAACATGAGGTCCCAGTATTGTTCTCATAATCATGAACTTTGCCTTTTTGCTGTTGATAATTCAATGCAAGATATGGTGTTTATATTTTCTATACCTTTCTGGCAAAGCCACAGTTCAGCTCTGTCTCAGTGCCAAAGTCAGCAGTGCAGAGAGAATACTGGCTCCAAAGAACAATCCTCTAAGCATTCAACCACAAACTTTCACACGTTGTTAGTTGCTCCAAGCTAAAAAGTCAGACAAAAACAATCTGTGGAGTGCAATAACCGTATTTCTCCTTCTATGCAAATACAGTTGAGTCTCTATACTGGAGTGGAAAGCCAAGCACAAGTTTACGTTTGCATGTTTGACCCAGTTCATAGCCTGGTCAGTACTTTAACAAGGTAGACACAATATGCTGGGAGTAACTCAGCGGGACAGGCAGCATCTCTGGAGAGAAGGAATGGGTGATCTTAAGGGTCGAGACCCTTCTTCAGTAAATTTCACCCATTCCTTACCTTCGATTGAAACCAGAACCTGCAGTTCTTTCCTGTACAGCACTTGACAAGAATGTGAGTCATCAAAAGTGAATACGAGCTTGGATAGGATTTGGATTTTCAGTAATTCTCAAGAGTTACAAAGAAAGTTGAATTCAAATATTTAATGCAATTTTTTTTTTTTGGCCAGTTCCTAATTGTGACGAAACTCTGAAACAATTACCCATCCACCAATTGGATAAGAAGGCATTTAACGTAGCTGATGCTCATATATCTGCTGCAATGATTGTGTCTGTCTGCGGGATGGGGGGGGGGGGTTAGTTTAGTTTACTTTAGTTTAGTTTAGTTTAGAGATACAGCGCGGAAACAAGCCCTTCAGCCCACTGAGTCCGCACCAACCAACGATCCCAGCACACCAACACTACCCTACACACACTAGGGACAGTTTTACATTTGTACCAAGCCAATTAACCTGATAGCCTATGGTTGTACGTCTATGGAGTGTGAGAGGAAACCAAAGATCTCAGAGTTTAAAAAGCCCACACTTTGAGAGAATGTACAAACTCCATACAGACAAGCGCCCACAGCCAGGATCGAACCTGGGTCTCTGGCACTGTCATTTTATAACTCTACCGCCGCGCCACCGTGTCACCAAGGTAATCCAGGAGATCCTAGCATTATTTCAAAAGTAATTTAATTGGTGACTCACCCGTATAAGTCTTTCCCAGGTTCGGACAGGGTTCAATACTAACAGAGGTCAAAAAGTAATTAAACCAGGGCATTTTACTCGACCATTTAGATATTGCTACGAACCAGGCTCCCAGGTGGCAGGAGATGTCCACAGCCCCACAGCAACTGATAAATTCATTCCCTCCCCCATCTCCCAAACGCTCATTTATACAGACTCTACACAAATCAGGTGTCATAACCAGAGAAGGACCAATGCAGGACAGTGGAAAAATAGTATGGGGGATCAAACATCCTTTGAGAATCAAGATGGCAAAATGCGAGAAAAATCATTTTGCGATTTATTTACTTCCATGTCCTGAATTGTTCCACCGACCTGTTGACATTGTTATGGATTGCCTTGGGGTTTTTGCTGTTTTGGCAAGGAATTCTGGACTAATAGGCTCATACAGAATGGAAACAGGCCCTTCGGCCCACCAAATCTATGCTGACCATCAAGCCGTTTTACATTAATCCTATACTTTTCCCATTTTATCCTCCTCACATTCCCATCAATTCTCTCTAGATGCTTCCACTCGCCAACACATTAGGGGGGATTTATGATTGTGGTGAATAAACCTACTAATCTGCATATCTTTGGGATGCAGGAAGAAACCAGAAGAAATCCCACATGGTGAATGTTGGAGAACTCTTTGCAGACAGCACCAGAGCTCGGGATTGAACTGAGGCTTCAGTAGCTGCACCACTGTACCACCCTAGCGATAAACTATTGATCACATGATTGGTTTATTGGTACTTGGGAAGATCTCATGATGGGTGGCCAGGAAAACCCAACAACTATTAGCCACTCTTACCTTACCTTGAACTTTTCATTTCAGAATCCAGCTAAGATACAATGATATAATGATACAATTTATTTGTTGTCATTTGAACCTCATTGAGGTTCAAACGAAATTTGGTTTCTGCAGTCATACACACAAGAAAAAGAACCAAGACACAACACAATTTACACAAACATCCATCGCAGTGAATCTCCTCCTCACTGTGATGGAAGGCAAAGTCTTATCTCTTCCCTGCAGTCCTCATTCTCCTCCCGATGTCAGAGTCAAAGCCCCCGGCAGGCGATGGTAAGTGTCCCGCGGCCATTAAAGCCGCGCCGGGCGATGCAAGGCCGCGCCCCGGGTCTTGGTGTTGGAGCCCCCCCGGCAGGCGCTAGCAGGTCCCGCGGTCATTTAAAGCCGCACGGGGCGATGTAAGGCCCTGCTCCAGGTACTTTTCAACCCCGCAACTCGGGCGGGAGAAGTCGCCGTTGCGGAAGCCCCGAAAAGCGGTCTCCCACCAGGGACCCTCAGGCTCCCGGTGTTATTGTCCACCAGACCTGCGGTTGGAGCCTCCAAATCTCCGGGGTTGGGCCGCAGCAGCGCGCCACCACAGCTCCTCCCGCTCCGAACTCGGCCAGCTCCGCGATGGTAAGTAAATCCGGTTGGAGGCTGCCCACAGTGCTAGGCCCCAACGACAACGGAGACCCGACAGAGAAAAGGTTGTGTTCTCCGTACAGGGAAAAGTTTCCCCACCACCCCCCGCCCCCCACATACATACTCAGTTAAAAAAAAACACTATAAAACTACATTCAAACGAGACAAAAAATAAAAAAAGACAGACGGACTGCAGAGACCACTGCGACAAGAGTCGCGCCGCCCACCCACCATTTACCAATCAGCACCAACCTCATGTGTCAATTAACTTAAATTTATTTTCCCCTGAAAGACATTAATGAGTCAGATGGATATTGCAAAGAATCAGTACTCTGGTGGGATTTAAATTCATGTCTCCAGATAATTTGAACGTAGAACAGCATAGGAAAGGGCCCTTCGGCCCACAATGTCCATGCCAAACATGATGCCAAGTTAAACTAATCTTATCTGCCTGTGTGCAATCCATATCCCTCCTTTCTGGCATATCCGTGTGCCCATCTAAAGGTCTCTTAAATGGCACAATCATAACTGCCTCTATAATCATCACCACCCCAGGCATCCACTGTTTAAAACCCTTGCCCGGCACACCCCCTTTAATCTTTGCCCCTCTCACCTTAAAGCTATGACTTCTGGTCTTTGACCTTTCTAACCCAGGAAAAAGATTCTGACTGTCAACCCCGTCGATGCCTTGTGTAATATTATGTTCACATCAGGTGATCCCTTAACCTCCAACCTACCACAACCAGAGAGAGCAGTCCAGAACTACTATCAACGTCATTGGAGATCCCGTGCCCATCTTTGATCGGACTTTGCTGGCTGTATCTTGCATTAAGCATTATTCATGTTATTCCCTCTATCATGTATCTGCACACTGTGGATGGCTCAATTGTAACTGTGTATTGGCTTTCCGCTGGCTGGTTAGCACACAACAAATGCTTTTTACTGTAGCTCGGTATATATGACAACAAACTAAACTCATACTCAGCGAATATCTTCTAATTCAGGACGGCTGAAATCTGCAAATAGACACTAAAAGCTGGAGTAGTTTAGTGGGTCAGGCAGCATCCCTGGAGAAAAGGAATAGGTGACGTTTCGGGTCGAGACTCTTCGAGAGTCAGGGGAAAGGGAAACGAGAGATATACATGGTGACGTAGAGAGATATAGAACAAATGAATGAAAGATATGCAAAAAAGTAACAATGATAAAGGAAGCATGCCATTGTTAGCTGTGGCCATGTGAGGTTGAGTGCAGAAATCTGCAGCCTGAAGAAGGGTCCTGATCTGAAACGTCACCTATCCACCTAATCTGCAGGAATTCAACCTGACTCACTGAGTACCTTCAACATTTTGTGTCTTTCCTCTTTAACAACTGTTTCATGCTAGTCCATGCAGCTCAGTGATTGTGTGAAAATGCTCACACCTGAATGACTGCCTCCTATCTAATCTCAGCAATCTGTCAACAGTGCAAGCAGCTGCTGCTTTATGCCAGGCATCATTGGTCATCTCGGTACATAGACTGACTGTAAACTGGGCTCTAAATGACATGACCATTGCTACGGTCATTCCATGCTTACCTGTATGCTTTTGCTGCCCCACACCTGTATCAGCAAAGGTACACAAAAAAGCTGGAGAAACTCAGCGGGTGCAGCAGCATCTATGGAGCGAAGGAAATAGGCAACGTTTCGGCCCGAAACGTTGCCTATTTCCTTCGCTCCATAGATGCTGCTGCACCCGCTGAGTTTCTCCAGCTTTTTTGTGTACCTTCGATTCTCCAGCATCTGCAGTTCCTTCTTAAACCCTGTATCAGCAAATGTGGTTTGAAGCTCAGTGATAGACCACTGTAGGTGTGGGAAGAGAGTGATTCTTTCATATTCACTGCAAGGTTACCTCTCCACTGCAGGTAAGATCAAGTACAGAGAGTGTTTGAAGCACAAACAGAAACAGAAATCCATGCAGTGGCTCAGTTATCATGTTGTGTCTAACCTGCTAGTGGCCACCTTCATAATGCATGGCACACAAGCTGTGGACATGGTCAGTGAGGCTTTCACAGGCAAAGCGATCTTTATAACTGGAATACCATTACTCACAAACACATGGAAACCTATGTACTTAATATGATAATGTTAAGTAACCAACTTTTATATCCCTTCAGTACTCGTGTCATTCTTGTTATTGAGGGAGTGTAGCGTAGGTTTACACGGTTAATTCCCGGGATGCTGAGAGAATGGAGCAGCTGGGCTTGTACACTCTGGAGTTTAGAAGGATGAGAGGGAATCTTATTGAAACATATAAGATTGTTAAGGGTTTGGACACGCTAGAGGCAGGAAACATGTTCCCGATGTTGGGGGAGTCCAGAACCAGGGACCACAGTTTATGAATAAGGGGTAAGCCATTTAGAATGGAGACGGGGAAACACTTTTTCTCACGGAGAGTTGAAGGTCTGTGGAATTCTCTGCCTCAGAGGGTGGTGGAAGCTGGTTCTCTGAATACTTTCAAGAGAGAGCTAGATAGGGCTCTTAAAGATAGCAGAGTCAGGGCATATGGGGAGAAGGCAGGAATGGGGTACTGATTGGGGATGATCAGCCATGAATGGCGGTGTTGGCTGAATGGCCTACTCCTGCACCCACTGTCTATAGTCTGTTGTCTATTTAGCTCAATATCCTACTTTGACACAGCTTCCATATAATTTGGGGTGAATTGGCAGAAGGCTTCTCTGTCTGGAGAATGTTGGTGAGGGCCCTGAAAGGCCACTAGGAGCAGCCCTGGATGGAGAAGGGAGGATTGTGGCAGAATGGGCTAGTTTAGTTGAGATTAGTTTGAGATACAACGTGGAAGTAGGGCCTTTGACCCATCGAGTCCACGCCGACCAGCGATTCCCGCACACTAACACTATCCTACACACACTAGGGACAATTTACAATTATACCAAGCCAATTAACCTACAAAACCTGTAACACTTTGGAGTGTGGGAGGAAACCGAAGATCTTGGAGAAAACCCACGCAGGTCACGGGAAGAATGTACAAACTCCGAACAGACAAGCACCCGTAGTCAGGATCGAACCCAGATCTCTGGCACTGTATGGCAGTAGGTCTACCATTACGCCGCCCTAGCTGGCTAAGGGCTGGATATGAGATCGGGGCGATGGACGTGGGACTGGGAATGTTGTCATTCCAGTGAGATGTCAGTGGATTTTTGCATAGCAGATTCACAATGACTCTCGTTAGACAACTGGCTGCTTGGCGACCATTGCAACCTCTGGGTGTGTATCGACAGTCGACCCAGCGGCGTGCTGGCAACAGATACTTCCTGCAGCGCTGAGGAGTTGGCTCATAGAGCTGACACAGCAACATACAGGAGGAGCCCGCTGCCTCCTGAATGGTGAGGGAAGACTCAGAGCACAGCTAAGAGCTTGTGAAGGATTCTCCAATACTCCTCAACACCTGTTCCAAGCTTTCAGACATGCCAGCAAACGCAATGCATCTTCTCTCAAACACCACCTTCTCATAGTCCTTACGTGAGCTCACCCTCTTGGTGCTGGCACACCTGCATCCCCAGCCGTGGCCACTAGCGCTGGTTGCCCCACTGAGGGTATTTATTCCATGCCTCCACCCTGCAAGGTGCCAGTAACTAATCTGCTGCCTTGAGATGTCACGTGCCGTGCAGGAGTCTTCAACCTGAGCAGGAGTGTGAGGAGCTGCCGTGATTCTGCAATGATGCAGTCAATAAGGCATGGCCGTGGTGAAGGGGAGGGTGAGAAGGAAGAAATGCTTATACATAACGTAGAGGAAGAATTCATTGCCACAGGTGGCTGGGGAGGCCAAGGTACAGGGTATTTTTAAAGTGGAGATTTATAGGTTCGTAATTAGTAAAGGGGTCAAAGGTTACAGTGAGAAGGCAGGAGAATGGGGCTGAGAGGGAAAGATAGATCAGCCATAATCGAATGGCAGAGCAGACTCAATGGACCAAATGAGTTGAGATAATGAGGTGGCTAGAGAAGTTGCCTAACCCCGACCCTAACCATAAGACAATAAGACCATAAGACATAAGAGCAGGATTGGACCATTTGGTCCATTGAGTCTGCTCTGCCATTCGATCATGACTGATTTATCTGTCCCTCTCCCTAACCTTTGACCCCCTTACTAATCAAGAAACTATCATTCTCCACTTTAAAAATACCCAATAATTTGGCTTCCCCAGCCATCTCTGGCAATGAGTTCCACAGATTCGCCACTTTCTGGATGATGATATTTCTCCTCATTTCCATTTTCAACGTACGGTCCTTTTATTCTGAGGCTGTGCCCTCTGGTCCCAGACCTCTAGTCTTTCCCCTTCCTGGAAACATGCTCCCCACATCCACTCTCTCTAGGCCTTTCATTGTTCAGTAGGTTTCAATGAGATCCCACCACATCCTTCTGCGCTCTAGCGAGTACAAGCCCTGAGCCATCAAACGCTCCTCATACATTAATCCAATCATCCCCAGGATTATTCTTGTAAATCTACAAACACCACCACGTCCTTCCTCGGATTTGGGACCCAAAACTGCTCCAAGTGTGGCCTGACCAGCGCCTTATAAAGCCTCAGCATTACATCCTTGCTTTTATATTCTAGTCCTCTCGAAATGAAAGCTAACATTGCAATTCCCCCACCCCCCATCATAACGCAGCATGACGGCTCCTTCATTGACATCTTTTCAGCAAACTGTTATTTCATCTGAACTCTTCACCTTAACCACAGCCTCGGTGCATAAAGGCAAGTGGAATTGGACTGAGGGAATGGAAACCAGGACCAGGTTACAGCTGATGCTGGCAGTGAGGCTAATAACCTCAGGTGATGAGATAAACAAACACAAGGGGACATTTGTACTGCTGCCTGCAAACTGACACCCTGACTCTAATCCTAACCCTAACCCAAACAGGCTTGGAGTCTGGAGCCAATGTTCCTGTTTCAGTGCCCCTAGTGACGTGGACATGCAAATAAAGCACAATGCCCAGTTGTTGCAAGTGCAAATAATATTCAATGATTTTTGGCATTCAAATGCTGTGCATGTCAACCCAGGTTCATAATGTTATCACTAACTCTGTAACCCAACACAAATTTACCTCAGAAATGTTGATTATAATATGCTCTCCCTGGCCTGGTGAATATTGCCAACAGTTTCTGAATTTTGTTTTGTCTCCCTTCGGGTCTTTTCCTCCCTAATGGCACATCGACTCTAGAACTTGGATGATATATTGTGACTTACTAGCATGGCATTGAAATGCCCTGGATTACTCTCACTTCTCAAAGAATATACATCTTAGGTTTAATTTAGTGTAGTATTAGAGATACAGCGTGGAAACAGGGCCCTTGGGCCATCGAGTCCACATCGCTTATCTCCGCACATTAACACTACCCTACACACACTAGGGACAAATTTACATTTATACATTTGTACCAAGCCAATTAACAAACCTATACATCTTTCTAGTGTGAGAGGAAACCAAAAATCTCAGAGAAAACCCACACAGGTTACGGGGCGAACATACAAACTCCATATAGACAAGCACTTGCAGTTAGGATTGAACCTGGGTCTCTGGCGCTGTAAGGCAGTAGCTCTACCTACGCCACCATGCCCTCCAGGTTATCAATGTGCTGAAGAATTCTTGCTTTGATTAGTACATTTCACAATACTAAAGCAGATGCCTTTTAAATGTAGACACAAGGAACTGCAGATGCTGGAATCTAGAGTGTTAAAGAGTAATTCAGCAGATCAAGGAGCATCTCTGGAGGACATGGATAAGCGATGTTTCAGGTTGGGACACTTCTTCAGCCTTTTAAATGTGATGAAAGTTCCTGCCTTGACCGTGCTATCAAGCAGCACGTTCCACACCCTGACTACACTGGTGACCAAACGTTTCCTCATCCTCCTTCTAATCTTTCTACCAATGTCTTCAAGTCTATGTCTCCTTGTTTTTTAACCTCACTGCTAAATAAAACAGGTCATAGTTTACCAAATTCCAATAGTTTGACATGCCTCAATTAAGCCTCTGCTGTTCCAAAGAATACAACCGCTGTATATTCACTCAGTCTGAAGACGGGTCCCAACCCAAAATGTCACCTATCCATGTTCTCCAGAGATGCTGCATGACCCATTGAGATACTATAGCACGTTGTGGCCCCAGTATATTCAATATTTCATTAGCTAAATTATTCCTGCCCTGGCAAAATCAAGCTGTTATCAGGCAACTGAAGCATCCTACCATAACAACTGCACCTTAACAACTGGAGAGCAATCCTGAACGACTATCTACCCCTTTGGAGACCCTTGGACTATCTACAATTGGACTTTACTGGCTTTCTGCTCTAAACGTTATTCTCATGGTTCCCTATATAATGTGTCCATGCACTGTGGATGGCTCGCTTGCAATTGTGTATTGTCTTTCTGCTGACTGGTTAGCACGCAACAAAGGCTTGTGACACGGTACACATGACAATAAACTAAACTAAAAACTAAACTAAACTAACGTCTTAAGTCACCTCTGCCCCTCTGCAGTACAATGACATTTCAACGTGCAATATCTATGCAAACAGATCACTGTATGTTTATGAAATGTTTAAGAAAGGTTCAAAGACACAGTTTAATTTCAAGTTGCTCCATTTCAATTTGGCATCCTCTCACCCATGACTCCGTCAAACAGCTATATCTGTTGTACAAAGTTCAACTATTTTATATGAAACTACATCTGGTCTCGCTCCATGGATTTTAAGGTGTGTCACAGTATTCCTCAATATCGCTGATGTATGAGTCCTACATGATAAACATGTGACTGAAACTCCTTTTGCAGAATTACTTTCTTTCCAACAATCACCTCCAGATCAAATTAGAATATTTCTCTTTAGCTTCTTCAGATGCAGTTTGATGTTATCTTTAGAGTCCTCATTATCCTGCCAAAGACGTACAGGTTTGTAGGTTAATTACCTTGGTATAAATGTAAATCATCCCTAGTGCGTGTAGGGTAGTGTGAATGTGCAGGGATCGCTGGTCGGTGCAGACTCAGTGGGACGAAGGGCCTGTTTCCTCGTTGTATCTCTAAATTAAACTAATCACATTATTCTTTTGCATAACTTTTACATGCATATTTGTGAAGCATCAAAGGGTAGAAGATAGTGTGGCATTTGGATGTTCCTCTGACAATCCAGAATGGGCAGGATGGGACATCAAGCAGCATCAATTCCTTGATTTGTATTCGGAGATAGAGACATTACCTTCTTTCATTCTCCTGTGACCTTCAAACATCGCGCATTTCAATGCCAGACTCTACTAATGTGTGTTATGAGAATTGCTCCAGCATGAAAAACCCATTCTGTTGAAAATTGATCTTTTACCAAATTATACCTCAAATTTAACTCTCGCTTAATGATTCGATCACTCAATGATTCAATTTCCGAAACTCTGGGTGAGTAATTTGTTCAAAACAACACCAAAAATACCACAAACTCCTGGAGTAACTCAGCGGGTCAGGCAGCATCTCTAGAGCACATAGATAGATGACATTTCGGGTCGGGACCCTTCCTCAGACACAGAATACCAGAGCTGTGTATTTGAACATTGGGCGTATCTCAGTGAAGCAATTTTGTGCATATTTCTGAGTGCCCTACAGCCCATTCTTCATTTTCACCAGAATTGTGTAGCACGATGGCGCAGTGGTAGAGTTGCTGCCTTACAGCGCTTACAATGCCAGAGACCCAGGTTCCGTCCTGGCTGTGGATGCTTATCTACACAGAGTTTGTAAGTTCTCTCCAAAGATGTACAGGTTTGTAGGTTAATTAGCTTGGTATAAGTATAAACATTGTCCCTCGTTTAGGAGAGTATTAATGTGCGGGTTTCGCTGGTCGTTGCAGACTCAGTGGGCCGAAGAGCCTGTTTCTGCACTGTATCTCTAAACTAAACTAAATTAAAATGGTAATCACCCTGACATTAGTTCCCAACCTAATCCCCCTTTCCCTACCCAATTGATATCAGCAGAGGCAAATGTAATATTCAATAAGATTTTCAACCTCTTTGGTCTGAAAAGCAAGTTCTTCTTTAATCACTGAACTCCCAGTGATATTAACCCCATTTCAAGAGCCAACACTCAAATGCATTGGGGCTTTTTTTCACTGACCTCTATGACTTCTATGACATTTGCTGACCTGCCTTGCCTGGGGAGGTCATTATCACCACCATCTGAACTTTACAGATCCCTGTGATATGTCAAGGTTTGCTGATCGTTGCCACATCCCAACCCAAAACGTCATCTGTCCATTCCCTCCAGCAGCAACACTCCCCAGTGGATAGAAGAGTTTGTGTGCAGCAACACTCCCCAGTGGATAGAAGAGTTTGTGTGCGGTATCCATGTTCCTTTAAGAGCTACCTACAAAGATCACACCTGGTATTCCACAAAATAGTAAGGTGGCCCAGCGGTAGAGTTGCTGCCTCACAGCGCCAGAGAACCTGGTTCGATCCTGACAATGGGCACTGCCTAGCTCCGTTCTCTCCGTGACCTGTGTGGGTTTTCTTCGAGATCTTCGGTTTCCTCCCACATTCTAAAGACGTACAGGTTTGTATGTTAATTGGCTTGGTATAAAGGTAAATTGTCCCTAATGTGTGTAGGATAGTGTCAATGTGTGGGGATCGCTGGTCGGTGTGGGTTGGTGGGCCGAAGGGCCTGTTTCCGCACTGTATCTCTAAAACTAAAAACTAAAAACGAATACATCATGGGGAAAAATACAATGCATTTCACAGCGACATCACGCCACCAACTCAAGTCCTCTGTTCTGTGATGTTCACCAATATGTGGTATTCACAAATGTTGTTGTTTAGCCACCAATCCTACTTCTTCTTGCGTATGGCGTGCACAGCCTAAAGTTGTAAGACAACTTGTTCTGTTTGATCTTCTGTTTGTGCTCGCCAGGTTGATTGCATTTGTCGAAACAGGGTGGACCACTGAAGGTTGCAATCTCCCACCCCACCAACAATCCTGTTTTGCTGCCAAAATCAAGAGGTGAACGATTTCTAGACCTCTGTGAGAAATAGCAAATCCAACTATGCATTGCTGAATATTTGAAACCAAGGAAACTGTGTCCATGAACTTCCACAGTTAATGATTCTGAACACATTGCAATAATGGTCCTTATGGGTCAAGATTAAACTTACATAGTAGCATTCTATTCATATCTGACCCATGCAACCACTATTTAGATACGTACTGTGTATGATGCCTTTGATTAAAGAGTAGAGTCTCTACTAACTTAGCTAAGTTACTACCATGAAACTGTGTGGATTCCCTTGGCCAGGGTCTGCAGCCAGTTTGCAACTTCAAGGGCCTGTCCCACTTTCCCGAGTTATTCACGAATTCTCCCGAGTTTTCAAACTCGCAGAATGTTCGTAATGAGTCCGTATGAGTCCGTGGCTATATCGTAGCGGCTCGTTATGCCAGCCGTGGGTACTCGGGACATCAGGTAAGTCGGGACGTTTTATCCAGCCTGATGAAAAATGTCCACGAGTAAATAAATAGCCCCGAGTACCCACGGCTGGCATAACGCACTGCTACGATATATCCACGGACTCCTACAGCCTCCTACAGACTCGTTACGAAATTTCTGCGAGTTTGAAAACTCGGGAAAATTCGTGAATAACTTGGGAAAGTGGGACAGGCCCTTTAGTCTGCTGGAGCTATGAGAGGACTGCACGGGAATTCTGTTTTAGGATGAAGAATAAAACACACCATAATCTGTCATCTGATGGTTCTGAATTGCAATTGTCCATCCTGTTGGAAAGTCTTGGTTTGGACAGTTTCGTGGACAGCAGGATGAGAATACCCTTCTCAGCTCACAGACATGGTGCCCTCAGTCACATCACATGTATCCTCAATGAGGATACTCCCTCAATTTGTTCTTACTGCATGTGTGATTAGTTATAGCTGAGTACCTGATGGCCAGAGTGGACATAGTGGGCTGAAAGAGCTGTTTCTGTGCCATCTGACTCTCTGACTTTTTGACTATGAACATTATTTAATTTACTTTAGAGATGCAGCGCGGAAACAGGCACCGACCAGCGATCCCCGCACATTAACACCGTCTACACACATTTTACGTTTATACCAAGCCAATTAATCAACAAACCTGTATGGCTGTGGAGTGTGGGAGGAAACCGAAGATGTCAGAGAAAACCCATGCAGGTCAGGGAGAGAATGTAACACTCCGTACAGACAAGCACCCGGGTCAAGATCAAGATTGAACCCGGGTCTCTGGCGCTGTAAGGGGGCAACACTACTGCTGCGCCCCCGTGCTGCCCACAATTATGATTGGGTTTTCTACCCACTCTGTCTAATCCATGTCCCAGAGCAGATCCCATTCCTCGTCACTGCTCACCACACAGAAGGAAGCAATGGCACATTATGTTTATCCCAACATTTAGTGCCTTCCCATCAATCCCATTCTTCCATCGATTTCCTCTTATCTTCTTCTTTATAAATATTCGCTTGCACATATCCATCAACTCCCTCTGATTTCCCAACCACCCCCTTACAGTACGGGTAATTTTATAATAGTCAGTCAACCTACCAGCCAGAGTGTCTTTGTGATGTGAGAGGAAGCTGAAGCACCAAAGGAAAACCAGAACAGTGTTTAGGATCAAACATACACTACCTGCTGTGCCACTGTGCCCCCTCAATTCATAGTTCTATTGACTCTGGGGCTAACACTTTCAACACAATGCCTGGGATTTAGAAACCAGATTGTTCTTTCTGTGTGAAACTGGGGCTGTACTTCTTTGTCTGAGGTGGTGTATTCCATTCAGCACAGGTACTCACTGAGATCATATAAACTGGGTGGAAATTAGGAAGGCTAGTCAAAGGAGAGCCAAAGCCTACCAAGCTGACATTATTCTCTCAACCAGCACTACCATAAAGCTAAATATCCCGCAACTAATCTTATTACAATTGTGAGAATCGGCTCTATGCATTGTTATGTGGCATTGCTAATGTAATTCCACCGAATGGATTGTACCTGAGTGGGATAAATCAAAACGTTCCCACCAATGATGTCACTGCAGCAAAAGAAACAAACAGAACAAAGTCCCAACTGATAATCTCCCTGGAACATTTCTTTGGACAGATTTCGATTTTATGAGCCATAACCTAAGAGTTTTATAGACCCGGATCTACCCTTAACTCACCTGCCCTTACGTATCGTGCTGTACTAATCAAGTGTCACCCTGTCTCTCTGCACTTGCACCACCCATGCTTTGTCAACTTAACTTGGCCAAGACTAAAGCTGCACCCACAATCTCCCAGAATAAGATCATAAGTGATAGGAGCAGTATTAGGCCATTCGGCCCATCGTCGACGACACCATTCAATCATGGCTGATCTATCTCTCTCTGCTCATTCTAACCTCATTCTCCTGCCTTCTCCCCATAACCTCTAATCAAGAATCTACCGTATCTATCTCTATCCTAAATATATCGACTGACTTTGCCTCCACAGCCTTGGTCACAGCCTTAACACACCTAACTCTACAAATCTCCATTTTCCTGTGCTCCCATGTAATCTCTGCTCCTCCAGAATAATTCTCCTTAAATAATTATTGTTTAATTTCTGCATCTTTTTGATTTGTATTGATGGACCCCTTTATTAGCTGCTTCGTGCAGTTATGTTCTAACACCTCCTTGCCCCTGCACTGTTCAACACTAACCATCTTCACATGGCGACCTTTTAAATAAATCACTCTCCTCTGCACAGTTCTCTTTTAGACGTTACTTAAGGCTTTAAAGATACAGCGCGGAAACAGGCCCTTCGTTCAACGGGTCCGCGCCGACCAGCGATTACCCCGTGCACTAACACTAACCTACACACTAGGGATAATTTACGATTTTTACTATTAGAATTTCACAGGGAGGCATGCCAGATATTAATCTAAGCTTACATAAACATTAAAGGGATTGTTGCTTGTTACAATGGAACCTTAATAATACAGTTTTCCTCCTGAGAAACAATTAGTTTATTTTCTTTATTTTCCAAGCTTCACTTGGTATTAATAAAATGGAACATAAAACTGGGTCCACTTTGACCTCGCAAATTGAAGGCCTATAAACCTAAGCCAATATCTTCCCTCGCTCCAGAGAACAATAAAGCCACTTATTTCTACAAATGCATACCTTAGATGATTGCAAGAGTGTGGTGCATGAAACGTTACCTTACTGACAGTCCTGTGGTCTATTTTGTGAAAAGTGCCCCAAGGTAGATTAATGTTAATACATCAAAAAGCTGGAATTCTATCTAGTATCCGTGAAGCTTATTAAAAAATCATCATCATCATCTCTCTGAAGATAATTTGACTAACGCTGATTTGGTATAACTGAGGTCAACCCATGTAGACAAATATATAGCTTTCAATGTCTGTCATTTCTTTGGACTTAGATAAAGGATAGGCTTAAATAAAGGGTAGATTAATATCCGCCCTGTCTACCTATGAAATCATAATTATCAAGAGCAGGTTTAATCTTTTCTCATGAGTTAACAATTAAATTTTATTAGGGGTGTGTTGTGATATAAACCTGGAGCATTTTATTAACCTTCAGCAGCAGTCTACAGTATTTAACTGTGATGCTGCAGGCAACTGCTTTACAATGGAATATAGAACTTTACGTCCACACAATGTTTGGTGATTCTGTGTTCAGTATTCTCACCAATACAGAGAATGATCAAAGGATGAATTATGAATAGTGTACGGGAAGAAGTTTGGGATGTTCTCCGTAAAGTGGATAGTGTTCCAGGGAGTAAAACCAACAAGTGCAGTAACATCCCAAAACATTGTCTGTCCATTGCTTCCATCAACGCTACCTGACCTGCTGAGTTATTCCAACCCTTTGTGTTTTGTTCAAGTACTCAGCCAGTCAGGCAGCACCTGCGGCGAAGAAAATAAATCATCAATATTTCAGGTTGATAACCTTACATCAGAATTAATCATTGACCTGGAAGGTGAACTGTTTCCCTCTCCACAGCAGTTACCTAATCAGTCGAGTATTGTCAGCAATGTCTGCTTTTGTGTTAGATAGCCAGCGTTTATAGTGTTTTGATTTTAAAATTACATTTTTTCTTAAGACTATCCAATGGAGAGTTTTAATATGAATGTATCTCCAGTGGCTGAAGGATCAGAAGGATTGAAGTAATCATCAGAAGAAGCAGAAATGAGAAGCAGAAGAGAAAGAACCAAGATGAGGATTTAGGATTAGGTAGGACTACGGTCTTTGTATTTTGTTTATAAAAGAGTAATTAATGCTTCATGGCTGTAACCTCTTTAAAAATAATTAAGCTAGTTGCCTACATGTGGTTGCAAGATTGGTCCAGAGTTAGTTTGTTGGAACCTCTGCAATGAAGTTATTGTAGCTGCATTGAGGACCAATTTGTCTCTGGGCAATGTGCAATGATCATATCCAAAGTATGCTATTTAATACGCAGGGTCTCAACTTTGATAAAGAGTGCATGGTTTTGCTTTTGATATGAATATACTGAAGACGTGCAAGCATGACTGGTCAAGGATATGTGGTCTCAGTAGAACATTGGAGATGCAATACTCCAGGTGCACAGTGGTTCAAGCGTTCCTGCACTGTTCTTCACACAGACCAGGAGATCAAACCATCATTGATTCTAGCACACTGCACCATAGACCAATGTCACTGCAGAGAGATGGGTAGAAGACATCCATGCTCGACTGGGTATGTATCTGTGTTCCTAGTGGGTCCCTTCTTAATCTGGACAAGATTCTGATTCAATAGTAACCACTGATTCAGGGATTCGTAGAGCACAATCATGTGGTTTAAGGCAAGCATTTACGTCCAGCATGACATGAACGCGATACATTGTTGACCTATTTCAGAGGTCCTCACTCTTCATACCCAATCGGAGTTACAACTGAGGGAACTGGAACAGCATAGAGTGCCGGGAAGGTGCAGCAGAGTGACTAGCAACTCTACTGCACCAGTTGCTTTAATCCCAATGTCTGACAAGATTGCCTGACTGTGTGTGACAAAGTCATTCTGAGCAGGCCGCTGAGCAAAGACCACTACACTACCTGCATCTCATAATTTAGACACAGGCCTACAGGAGCAGATTTTAAGCAAACTCAAATGGTCCCGGTTCAGTGCAGGCCAAACTAGCCAATATTACTTATGATAGACACAAAATGCCGGAGTAACTCAGCAGGACAGGAAGCATCTCTGGAGGCAAGGAATGAGTGACATTTCAGCCCGAAACATCACCCATCCCTTCTATTCAGAGATACTGAGTTACTCCAGCATTTTGTGTCTATCTTCAGTGTAAACCAGCATCTGCAATGCCTTCCGACACAATATTACTTATGACATATTTAGAAAGGATGACAAAAATAGAAAATCACCGCATGGGCCTTGGACTTTCCAGGCTGTCAAGAACAGGGCCAGAGAGCATCCCTATTTGTCTCTGTGACCGAGACTATATATCGCCACAGCAACTAAGGTAGAATACTGCAACTGGACAAACTGAAGCAGAGCAAGTCTTCATAAAAAAGGTGTCCTAATGTGGATGAAAATAAATTGCATCTTGTCAGACACCAGTGATACTGCAGCAGAGGACATCACTGAATGCAGCTTCATGCTTGACATGCTACAATCTCATGTCAGATTCCAAACAGGCCTTGCACAATCTCAACATGTCTCCACCAGATACTGAGGAAGGATGTACGCTAGCATTGAAGCAAAGAGCAACAGAAAGTGTGTGGTAATTGTAAGCCAATCTTTAGCAGTGAGTCAATCCTGGTTCACTGTGACATGCAAAGAGCACAGAGGTTTGTGATGTGTCCACTTAGTGTCTGAGCTGTCATCCTACAATGAGTGTTTAAGAAGGAACTGCAGATGCTGGGAAATCAAAGATACACAAAAGAAGAAGGAGGGTCGGAAGAAGGGTTTCGGCCCGAAACGTTGCCTATTTCCTTCGCTCCATAGATGCTGCTGCACCCGCCGAGTGTCTCCAGCACTTTTGTGTACATCCTACAATGAGTGTTTCTTCGACGTTGGAACAAAAAGTAACAAGATTCGCACACAGATTGCAAGGTGGCATTAACTATTGCCTGGTGGATTGTTTGTTTTTACAATTTTTTTTAATGTTTTATTTGTTAGAAGCAAGTGTACAAAAATAGAACCAGCGGCATATAAAATTATACAGTTATTGTCCAGCTTCATTTTTTACTTTTTAGCTATAGTTGGGAGAAAAGAAAGGAGAAAAAGCAAGAAAGAGAAAAAGTGAGATGTGCAAAAATAGAACCCCTAGACTACCAACGTGGTGTAGCCAAAGAGTGAATAATTGAAAGAAAGAAAAGAGGAATAGAAAATGAAAAAAATAAAAGGACAAAAAGAGAAAGAAAGTAAAAAGTGGTGATATACCTGCCTCACATCCCACCCCACCTACCTCACCCAGCCCGTAATTTACAAACTCTGACTGGGACCACACAACAAGCGGCATGATGGAACGGCGATACAGTTGCTGCCTTGTGGTGGGTTCGATCCTGTCTACGGGTGTTGTCTGTACGTGTTCTCTCAGGGAGATTTCTCCAGGAGCTGCGCCTTCCTCCCACACTCCAAAGACGTACAGGTTTGTACGCAAATTGGCTTGGTAAAATCGTAAATTGTCCCGAGTGTGCGTAGGATAGTGTTAGGGTGCGGGATCACTGGTCGGCGCAAACTCGGTGGGCTGAAGGGCTGGTTTCTGCACTGTACCTGTAAACCAAACTAAACTAAACTCAAGTAAACAGGGCACAAACCCTTGTTGGACATTTTCTGGGTGACATCAGCCACTCTCGAAGATGACAAAAAAAATTACAAAGTGTCTCAACCCGAAACGTCACCCATTCCTTCTCTCCAAAGATGCTGTCTGTCCCGCTGGGTTACTCCAGCTTTTTATGCCTATTTACAAAAAATGGACTGTGTTACTCTTCGTGTCTGACTGAGCTATGAATCTGGGAGTTGTGAATCTGTAGAATTATCTGCCACCGAAGGCAGTGGAGGCCAATTCATTGGATGTTTTTAAGAGTTAGATTTAACTCTTAGGGCTAAACGAATCAAGGGATTTTGGGAAAAAGCCGGAATGGGGTACTGATTTTAGACGAGCAGCCATGATCATATTGACTGGCAGTGCTGGCTCGAAGGGCCGAATGGCCTACTCCTGCACCTATGCTTCCATGTTTCCATGTTTCTATTGAGGATGCACTTCAAAACAGAACTCCAGCACAACTGTCTTCCCACAAATCCCATAGGGAGAGGCTTCTGTAGGTCTGAAAATAAAAATCTTACCCTACAATTCATTGATGACTTTTTTTCCCAGTCACATCTGAAGAAGTTACAAACTCCCCTCACAAATTTGTAACATAAATACAGCAATGTTCGAAAAACAATAGGACCAGGAAATACTGGAAACATTCGGCAGGTCAGGGTGCATCTATGGGAAAGAAACAGAGTTAATGTTTCAGGTTGAAGAGCATTCATCAGAACTAGGACGTAGAGAAAAGAAGTTTGTTTAGCTGTAGGGAAGGTGTGGGTGGGGGGGTGTCTCTGACAGGGAAAAACTTGGATGACCATGAGGAGACCCAGTCTACAAAAAGCAGGAAACAGAGGGGAAACAGTGAGAGAGGGTTTCACTGTTGGGAGAGGAGAACTTCATCAAAGCAGGCGTACCTTGAGGAGATTTTGCATTGGAGCAGTAAAATGCAGGCACATCAAACTGTAGATGCTGCTTTACAGAAAATCCAAAGTAGTCATATCTTGAGCAGATATCGCAGTGAAGTAGTTCAAGGTAGGCCTGCCTTGTAATCCAGCATCTGCAGTTCTTGTGTCTCAGGTTACCTGGTCACTGAGTGAATGGGAGCAGTTCGAGAGTGAGAACATGGACAAAACAATGTATAGCAGGAAGAGGAAGTGAGCAAGCTCCCCAGAGAGAAAAACATGAAAAATAGAGAAACATAAGTAAAAATAAAAGCAAACAACCTGAACTAATGTCAGTGATTAACAACCGAGAAAGCAAGTTACCTGATGTTGTAGAATTCAATGGAGTCTGGAGGGCCGCAATGTGCTCAGAAGAAAGATGAGGTGCTGTTCTTTAAGACTGTGTTGGGCCTCATTTTAACAGTGCAGGAAGCTAGGTGTGGAAAATGTAATCATAGCATTTTTTTGTAAGTATACTTACTGCAACTACTGCACTCTACTGCATCTGGCATTCCTGATGTGGCCTCCTATACATCGGCGAGACCAAGAGTGGACTGGGTGACCGTTTTGCCGAACACCTACACTTGGTCTGCCAAGGTCTGCAGGATCTCCCAGTTGATGTCCATTTTAAATCCCCTTCCCATACCCACACTGACCTTTCTGTCCTGGGTCTCCTCCATTGCAAGAGTGAGGCCACATGCAAACTGGAGGAACAATATCCCATTCCCCCCCCGTTACTATCCACCTGAAGAACGGTCTCGACCATCAGAAACATCACCCATCCATATTCTCATGAGATGCTGCCTGACCCGCTGAGCTACTACAGCACATGGTGCCTTCTTTTGTAAACCAGCATCTGCAGTTATAGAGTCATAGTCAGAGAGGGATACTGTGTGGAAACAGGCCCTTTGGCCCAAAGCCCATACCGGCCAACATGTCCCAGCTACACTAGTCCCACTTGCCCGCATTTGGTCCATACCTCTCCAAACCTGTACTATCCATGCTCCTTGTTTCTACTTAATGTAACCACTTGACTGACTGAAGAACCCCCTCTGGTTATTCTCATGTCCGGGCGTACTGATGATCAGACTGTTCCTGCGGTGCTTTTAATTTACAACAAACTATCTTGACTGGCTGGCTGCTTCAAGGAGAGCATTGTTATCAAGGTTATAATGGGCATCCAGTTTATTCACCACAGTTTTATCACAGCTGCTTGTTGCCTGTGTGGCTCCGTGCTTCAGAGGAAGCTGGTCAGCAGTCCGTGAAGAGTGTTCAGCTCTGGCTGAACAACTTCTAATCTTGTGTGTGGACTCGATAAGAAGAAGAGGGGGAGTTATCCTGCTCGTCCTGTGTCACGCTGCAATCTTGCCATCACTGCACCGCTGTTGCAGCAAGACCTCCCTTCTCTTATATCCCTGAGAAGGGTTTGGAGAAGCGTTTGGAGAAGAGAGTATAAACTTGGTTTATAATCTCTAGAATTTAGAAGATTGAGAGGGGATCTTATAGAAACTTACAAAATTCTTAAGGGGTTGGACAGGCTAGATGCAGGAAGATTGTTCCCGATGTTAGGGAAGTCCAGGACAAGGGGTCACAGCTTAAGGATAAAGGGGAAATCCTTTAAAACCGAGATGAGAAGAACTTTTTTCACGCAGAGAGTGGTGAATCTCTGGAACTCTCTGCCACAGAGGGTAGTTGAGGCCAGTTCATTGGCTATATTTAAGAGGGAGTTAGATGTGGCCCTTGTGGCTAAGGGGATCAGGGGGTATGGAGAGAAGGCAGGTACGGGATACTGAGTTGGATGATCAGCCATGATCATATTGAATGGCGGTGCAGGCTCGAAGAGCCAAATGGCCTACTCCTGCACCTAATTTCTATGTTTCTATGTTTTATGACCCAAAATGTAATCTACCCCTTTTCCCCAGATATGTTCTCTCACCCATTGAGTTACTCTGGCTTTCTGTGTCTATCTTCGGTGTAAACCAGCATCTGCAGTTCCTTCCTACACCAAGCCTCCTGGATATTTTCTGCATCTTCTAATCTGTGGTTCAGGAACAAGTTGAGGCAAAGGTGAGAAAGGAAGGAATGATGGGGTAATCTTGCACTCTATTTTTAAATGCAACATTAGTGAATAAAATGATTTTGGTAAGTAAAACAAAACGTTTATGAATCCTCCTCTGGCGTGCTGCAGCGTTCTGTAGTCAATCTCTAATTAACAACATTCTCCTTTGGTGTTCTTTTTACCAAAATGATTTCCCCACATTATTCTCCATCCACCATTTTGTTTTACACTCTCGTATATCCAATTATGATCCCGTGCACACTCTGTGTCCTCCTTACAATTTCCCTTTCCCATCTTTATTCAGCAAGTTTGCCTCCGATGCCCTTTGTTTTGTCATTCGCCATCCCAGGACACGAGCTCATCCATCAGCTCCTCCTCAAACAGCGCACCCAACCCAACCAATGCAGAGGGAACTGTAGTAAAGAGGTACAAGCAGAGATACTAGAGGATCATAATGGTCTATCATAGAAGGCTAAGATAGACCAAGATAAACTGCAAAATTCAATGGACTGACGTGGATTAAACTGCGAGAGGGATTACCGAGGTCGGGGTCTTATTCCTAAAATGGCGGAAGTGACGTTCCGTTGCGTACTACACATCAATCCATTGGATTTCGTAGGAGTGGTCTATCTTGCTCCTCTAATGTCTTTGGGTACGAGGCAGAGCTCACCCACAGTCACCGGTTAGTCTGAGGCACGGAGCAACTCTGAGGCAGCTGACCAGCTCTGGCAACACTGTTATGAATAAATTGAATGCCGTTCTTACCTTGAAGCAGTGAGTCAGGCCAGATAATTTGAGAAGGAATGTAGGTGGAGGGGGAGGGGGAGGGAAGAAACAGGTGCATGTCCAGGTGGGGCACAGGGGAGTGGGGGTGAGAAGAAAGGGGAGAGGTAATAGTGTGGGGAAGAAAGGGGGGAGGGATCGTTAGAGGTTACCTAAAATGGGAGGATTCAGCGCTCATGCCTTTGGGTTCGAAGCTACCCAAGCAGAATATGAGGTTCTGATGTTCCACAAAAGATATCACTGAATTTGCAAAAACACCTCCTCTCTTTTTTTAAAGATAGTTCTGCCTTTTCAATTGCACCTGGTAACATTGAATGTTCACCTAATGTTAGTTCACCCATCAGAATTGAATGGCAGTGATGGAGAATGGGATATACAATGCCAGCTTTAGTTAAACATGCCCGCATCTATTTCAGTGGCATCCTGTTTTATTTCTCCACCTTATAAAATACAGATGAGTGAAACCTGGCGTCACAGATCCTCAGTGTATTTCTTTGCACCAGCATTATGTAAAATCGGAGTAGTGAAATGAATATGCTGTCTCTTTATTTCTCCTAGTTACAGTAAACTATAGCTTTTCGAAGATATCGCAACACTGCCAAACCACAACATTTTTGTTCCCTTACCTGCTCTTCATTTTCAGAATGGCATTAGCCCTTGGCATGGCTTTCTCAATAGTCAAACAAAGGAAAATTTAAACTGTGGGATGCAATGGAATTCTGTAATTCCAAACGGAAACAGACCCCATCACGTTGGGTTCTGAGTGGTTGCATACAGTAAGTCTTTGCATTAGGAATAGAAAACAAGATATAGATGCACTGAGGCCCCTCTTTTTAATGTTCTAAGGCATTAACAGGCATTAAAACGGGGGTCCATTAAAATGTTTAAATACCTCAAAAGAAATGATATTAACAGACAAACTACATCTCCCAGTGAAAGGTGTAAACACTGATCAGCTTTGGTCAAAGGGTGCAGTTGTGAAAAGTGAAGCTGCTCACTATTTGAACAGTGTATGCAGCCGGGAGTCTCTAGTAGTGTGTGTGTGTGTCGTATGTGTGTGTATGTGTCGTGTGTGTGTATGTGTGTGTATGTGTGTGTGTGCGTGTGTGTTTGACCGTGTGTTTACATGTGTGTGTGTGTCGTGTGTTTGTGTGTTTGTGTTTGTGTGCATGTATATGCGTGTTTGTGTGTGCATGTGTGTGCGTTTGTGTGCGTATGTGTATGCATGTGTGTGTTGCGTGCATGCGTGTGTGCATGTGTGTGTGTGCATGTGTGTGTGTTTGTGTGAGTGTGTATGTGTGTGCTTGTGTGTGTGCGTGTGCGTGAGTGTGTTTGCGTGTGTGTGTGTGCGTGCGTGTGTGTGTGTGTGTGTGTGTGTTTGTGTGTGTGTGCGTGTGTGTGTGTGTGTGTGTGTGTGTGTGTGTGTGTGTGTGTGTGTGTGTGTGTGTGTGTTTGTGTGTGTGGGTGCGCGTGTACAGAGATATATATATTTGAGGAGGTATGTTTAGTTTCTGGGCCCACTTCACGGTTTCACGAGGCGCCAACCGCTGGATAGCGAGTATGGAGTGGGCATGTGGAATGTGCTGCCAGAGCAGGTAGTTGAGGCGGGTATATGACAATATTCAAAGATTATATGAGCCAAATGTAGGCAAATGTGACTAGCTAAAAAGTGGCTCAAGGTCAGCATGGGGGAGTTGGGCCGAAGGGGTTCTACCCGTGCTATATGACTCTATGGCACTGCAACTCTGAGAGTAATGGCAGTGACTTGGACACAGAACGTACAGCCCAATAGCATGAACCTAACATGAATACAAAGGTATGAATACCAAATTTCCCAGTTTCAGTAAACCCCCACCCCACTCCTTCTCATCTACCTGGCTCCACACACCTCACATACACCCATCTTTCCACCACCCCCAATCCCGTCAAGTTCCTTTCCCTCATCTGCCTCCTCCATTGACTTATCTCACACGTCTCCCTACTCTGTGTCACCCATTATTCTCCCCCCGCCCCCCCTCCATTCCCTTCCACCTCCCACTTCACCCTCTGATTGTTTACTGCACTGTACAACATTCTTTCTTATCAGATTCCGCCATTTGCACCCTTCACCCTTTTGTCCTTTTGAATTATCACCTCCAACCAGAGTTATTATATCTCCATCTGTCTCTTCCCCACATGACTATCTGTGGCTGAAGAAGGGCCTCAACCCCAAACGTCACCTATTCCTTCTCTCCAGAGACGTTGAGTTCATCCAGCTTTTCGTGTCTATCTTCTACCTTCCAACCAACCTCTCCTTACTCGGTTCTCCCAATAACTTGTCAGCTTCTGCCCCAATCCTTCTCTTCACAGTAGCGCAGCGATAGAGTTGCTGCCTTACAGCGCCGGAGACCCGGGTTCGAATCCAACTACGGGTGTTGTCCATACAGAGTTTGTAAGTTCTCCCTGTGACCTGTGTGGGTTTTCTCCAAGATCATCCGTTTCCTCCCACACTCCAAAGACACATAGGTGTGTGGGTAAATTGGCTTGCTTGGTAAATGTTAAAAAAAATGTCCCAAATGCATGTTGGATAGCTCTAGGGGCTAGTGGAATCAAGGGATATGGGGAGAAGGCAGGCACGGGTTATTGATTAGGGACGATCAGCCATGATCACAATGAATGGCGGTGTTGGCTCAAAGGGCCAAATGGCCTCCTCCTGCACCTACTTTCTATGTTTCTATTTATATGCAGGGATCGCTGGTTGGCGTGGACTCGGTGGGCCGAAGGGCCTGTTTCCGCACTGTATCTCTAAACTAAGCTAAACTTCACTTTCATCCTGCTATGTCCTTTCTACTCCGAGTCATAAGAAGGGTCCTGGCCAAAAACATTGTCTGTACATTTCCTTCACATATACCCATTGAGTTCCTCCATCAGTTTGTTTCTTGTAATAGCATTGAGGTTCACCTTGTGAATCTGTGCTAGAAGCCAACCCAGACTGGATGAATCTGTAAAAAACAACTTCAACTTCAATGCCACTCCTTCTTCCAGCTTGGGCCCAAGATTCAGCCCAGTCTACTTGGACAGCTTCAAATTGACAGCTTGAGTTTCAGGTAGGAGAGAAACAGAAAAGGTCACGTTAGTACAATAAGAGATAGTTTTCTGAGGGAAAGCATTTAACAAAGGTATAGTTGGCTGGAAATTGTTTATAGGTAAAATAGAGTGGCCCCTCTTCATTCCCAAGTATGAAGTCATCTCTTACAGACAAAGTTTCTCACATAAAGAGAAAAAGAGAAAATGCTTTCATCTCGATGTCATTGTGTACGTGCAAAGTAAGTAATATTTTAATTAGCCCGGCCGTGCCAATGAGGTTCATATCATTGGAATAATTATTGCTGCCTCATTGATCAAACATCAGTTTCAAAGAAGCAACGGCTTTAAATAAATTGCCTATGAAATGAGCAAATATATTTTATATTGGTGCTGAACTCATGTGAAGCGATGCTAGAAATGAATTCTCCAGCTATTTACCAATGAGCTCATTCTATTCTCATGTCTCCACCCCTGTATTTACTGTTAAGAGCAGGTCCAGTTACAGTAAGTTGCGTGAGTGAATTGACCTCTGGCTTTGGCCCAGAAGTATCTGCCTGCCAAGCAATTAAACACTGGTATACTCAGGTGGCTTTTACAGATGTGAGTCGAGGTGTCCTTGGGGTTCGCTGAGGCTGACTTATTAACTGAAAGAATGCTGCACAACATCTTCCAGCGAAGGAAAATGAAAAGATAAAGTATTGTTTGCAATCAATTCAGTAACCTAATCCCTTCAGTAACCTCCTTCTACCACTCACCCAGTTAAACACACATTGGAGGTAAATTTAATCTAACGCTGCCAAAAATCAGGGGAATGCCAGTCTCACGCAGACTAGAGTCAAGTCGAGAGTTGAGTATGTTTCACTGTCATATACACGGGGCTGGAACAGCAACCTTCTTACCCGCTGCAGCTCTACAAGTACATTGAAAGAAAGGCCACAATAAATAAATACACAATCATTTAACTGTGATTCGAGGGAAAATAGACCACAATAGTGCAAACCAAAGTGTGTTGTGCAAGTTTAGTAGTGCAAAATCCATAGTTCATTGCTGAGTTAAGGGCCTGTCCCACTGCACGAGCTAATTCAAGAGCTCTCCCGAGTTTCCCCTGATTCGAACTGGGAGATTTATGGTAATAGCCGCTCGTCGGTACTCGGGGCTCTCGTGGACATTTTTCAACATGTTGAAAAATCTTCACGAGCTTACCGCATTTCCCGAGTCCCTGTCGTTAGCGTTATGAGCCGCTAAGAGACGCCCCGAGCTCCGACGTACCCGCTATGTACATTCTACGTACTTACCACGAGTTTAATTTTTTTTTAAACTCAGGAGAGCTCTTGAATTAGCTCGTACAGTGAGACAGCCTCTTTACTGTTGTGGTTAGGGTTGTGCAGAGATTTGCTTAAGAGCTCAATGGTTGATAGGAAGGTGCTGTTCATGAAACTGGAGGTTGTCAGGCACCTGTACCTTCCTTCCAATGTTAACAGTGAGATGTGAGTGTGGTTAGGGCGGTGTGAGAGTTTGATGATATTAGCTGCCTTCTTAATGCAGCACTTCCAGCAGATCCTTTTGATAGTGGAGAGGTCAATACCGTGATGGACCAGGCAGCACCACTCTCCACAACCTCATTCGTAGTTGAGCTTCCGAGTTACTGAACCAGGCCGTGATGCAACCAGTCAGTATGATCTCCACTACACACCTGTAGCGGTTCAACAGAGTAATCAGATCAGTTCAGTTTAGTTTATTGTCACGTGTACCGAGGTACAGTGAAAAGCTTTTGTTGCACGCTATCCAGTCAGCAGAAAGACAATACATGATTACAATCAATCCATTTACAGTGTATAAGATGCATGATAAGGGAATAATGTTTAGTGCAAGGTAAAGCCAGCAAAGTCTGATCAAGGATAGTCTGAGGGTCATCAAATAGGTAGATAGTAGTTCAGCACTGCTCTCTGGTTGAAGTAGAGAGCAATACTGAACTACTATCTACCTCCTTGAGGTGTTCAGCAACATGTCAAATCTCCCCTGAGAAAGTAGATGCGTTGGTGAGATATATTTTCGTGATTGTATCAATATGTTAGGCCCAGGACATATCATCAGTGATGTACTTGCCCAGGAACTTGAAGTTGTTGACTCTCTCCATCACCATCCTGCCAATGAAGGCAGGGGCATAGACCCTCGGCTTTGCCTTCCTGAAGTCAACAACCAGCTCCTTGGTCTTTATGATGTTGAGAGCAAGATTGTTGATCTGGCACCACTCAACTAAGGACAAGAAGCGCAAGTCCCAGACACCATCGTATGCAGATGCCGAGAAGTGTGTCCAGCTCTGCTGAACAATTTCTAATTTTGTGTGTGGACTCGATAAGAAGAAGAACCACTCAACTATAATATCAATCTCCTTCCGGTATTCTGACTCATCATTATATGTAGTTTGACCACTGATGGTGATATTGGAGATGAATTTAAAGATGGTGTGGACCAATGTCTGGCTACACATTTGTGGGTACTGTGAGAATAGAGCAGGGTCCCAACCTGAAACATCACCTATCCATTTTCTCCACAGATGCTGCCCGACCCGCTGAGTTATTCCAGCAGTTTGTGGCTGTCTTTGGTATAAACCAGCATCTGCAGTTACCAATTATTACATTTCGACTGCACCTGACCTGTCAGTTTCCCAAAATGAATGGGTTGTTAAAAGCCCCGCAGATGTAATAAACATGCCAAACAGAATAGTAAGATTAAACGAGAACTTACCAGTTTGAAGTTTGATCTGTATTTTATGAGGAGTTACGATGAGGGATTACGTGAAGAACCCGTTCAGCACGCATGCGCGGCATACTTCAAAGCAGCGGTGTGGAATCACAGATAGACACAGTTATTGAAGTAAACATAGTAAAGATAAGGAGACATCAGTTTACCCATATTATTGAGGGTGGGAGCGGAGGGCATGTAATCCCTCATCGTAACTCCTCATAAAATACAGATCAAACTTCAAACTGGTAAGTTTTCATTTAATCTTACTATTTTACTTCGGAGTCATGTGAGTGATTCCGTGAAGATTTCAAAGCTCTGTGATTTCAAACCGTGTAACAGTTATTACTACATCACTGCCGAAGTCTTTGAGGGAGGAAGTGTGTTATCGTAACCAACCAATGAATCTGTTTGTAGAAAAACACAATGGTATTTTTTAACAATAACAACAAAGAATTAAATTGCTCCCCTGGGCTTAAATTAGATATTTGCAGTCTGTAAAATCTTTCCTGCAAATAAAACAGGTTTTGCCAACGGCTTATTATAAAATTTCTGAACGGTCTTTCCCCCCACCATCCTGCTGTAGCCAGGATGTGGTTTATAGGCACGTCCATTCTTTTAGCCGTCGACGTGGATGCTGCCCTGGTGGAATGAAATTTGTACATGTTATTTTTTATCCCAGCAGCTTTTAGCACCTGCTTGAGCCATCTCGAAATGGCTTGTCACCCGTCCATAAGGTTTTTTATGACTGACCCACAAGGCTTTTCATCTCCCTCGAATATTTTGGTTGTGTCTATGTAGGATAATAGGGTCATGGCACATAACCGTGTTTCTGGCGGGTAAGCCTGGAATTCCACGACTGGATTAGGTGTTCCTGGTCTGCTCTGTTTGATCATTCCCTGGATAACGACAGAGATCTGGTCTGGAGCTGTGAGCATGGTGTCCAGTCGCAATAGGTGTAGTGACTGGACCCTCTGTGCAGCTGCAAGTGCCATCAACATGAGTGTTTTGAGCATAGTTGGTTCCAGGTTGAGAGATTTGGCTGGTGGCCATCCCCTGAGGTATGTCAGGACCACACTGACATCCCATATATGGGTGTACCTTGGTCTAGGGGGTTAGAGTTGTAAATACCCTTCATTAGTTTGACCACCAGCTGGTGGGACCCCATGGCCTGTTGTCCTGGAGCTGGCTTTAAATAGACAGGCAGGACAATTCTAGCTGTGTTGATGGCTCTGTAGCTGAGGCCTTCATCGTGGTGAAGGTTCGCCAGGAATTCCAGTATGTTGGTAACTGTAGCGGTTGAGTAGGTGGTCCCTGTATCCAAGCAGTACTTCTCCCATTTTTTGATACTGGACAAGTGCTGTTTTTTAGTGGATGTTCGGAGGGATGCTGACATGGTGTTGACGGTTTGTTCTGATAATCCCAGTCCCAGAAGTGGTTTGTGCAGAATCTGCAACCCAGGAGTATGATTTTTTCATGGCACGGGTGGCTTGTGCCCGACACTGGGTGTTAATAACTCTGGGTCACTGGAATACCATCGGAGTTTCAACAACCATGTCATGGAGTATTGGGAACCATGGCTGTGTAGGCCAGTCGGGTACTATCAAAATACCTGAAGCAGAGTCCATTGTACTGTGCGTAGTCCCAGACTGATGAGGCAGAAGGGAGGAAATGCATAGAAGAAGAATTTCCCCAATCCAGCGCGAACGCATCTACCGCTGCTGCCTCAGGGTCTGGTTCCCAAGCGACATACATAGGTATCTGGTGATTTAGCCTCGATGCAAATAAGTCGATATCTGGCGTGCCATATTGCCTTTTTTTTTGGGGGGTGGTTTTAACATCCATTCGATGTTGTCATTAAATTTACGTGACCTGGTGTCTGCCACTGTATTTAGCTTACCTGGCAGGTAAGTGACTGATAGCCAAATATGTCTTTGGACACACCATTGCCAAATTGTCGCATGTTACCGATTTTATGCTGCCCATATGGTTAATGTAGGCCACCACCGTAGTATTATCTATTTATAACCGTACATGCAAGTGATGCATATTTATGCATATGCTTTTAAATCATAAAAGTCACCCAACATCTCTAGATAATTAATGCCCAGTGTAAGTGGTAACGATGATTCTGGGTTAGTCCATCTACTACTTGTGCTGGATATAGAGTTAGTTGCTCCCCAGTCTTGAGCGCTGGAATCTGTTTGGATAACTGACGTAGGGTTAGTGATGATAATAGGCTGAAACTATGTCAAACGTTTTTTGCCCACCACTGTAGTTCTGATATTACTTCAGTGGGTAACTTCATGAAACGATCATAATGACCTGTATGTCGTTTTTGGTACAAAGGTCCGAATTATGTAGCCGGAAATGCTGCTACCATTTTCCCAATTACTCTGTTACTTGTCAAGTAGTTGGTAGTTTGTTGACCATTAAATTGTTGTACGATTGTGCCAATTCAACTATGTTGGCTCTTGGCAATGTTACAGTCACATAGACTGAATTAATTGTGAAGCCCAAGTAGTCCATGATAGAGGATGGCTTCAACTTAGATTTATCTAGATGTAAGACAACCCCAGGATTTTGAATAACTGTTTGGTAGCTGAACAGCTAACATAGTCAAATTCATGGTCTTGCCTACCATTTAGAATATCATCAAGATATGCCATGACAATATGTTTTTGTCTTCTGAATATTGCCAGAGCTGGTTTTAGTGTCTGGGTGACACTCTTGGGCTGATGTGAGCCCATTGGGTAACGCTTTAAACTGCTATAGCTGCCCCATCCAGGTAAATTTCAGGTATCTGCGATGATCCTTGTGAATGGTACTAAATGGTAAACATCTTTAAGATGAATGCTTGCCATGAAGTATCGTTTGGAATTTAGTTGTTTGGCAGTAACAACCGGTTCCATTTTGAAATGTATATACTTAACAAACATATTTAGTGAAGTTAAGTCAATGATGATGGGACATCCACCATCTTTTTAGGGTTTAGTGAATATATTTGATACGAATTGCAAGGGTTCAGGTTTCCCCATGACACCCTTTGTAATTGGTCTCACCAGTTCAGCTTGTCCCTCTTGTTTCTTTAACGGAGAGAGGAAAAATACCCTCTGGGGTGAACATTGACCTGGTGGCAATTTTTCTAGTATGAATTGTATTCACTAATGCCATTGAGTATATACTGATCACTCGTGATAAACTCCCATGTGTTAGTATGCTCTATATACTGGTAGGAACCAGACCCACCTACCTCCATGGTTATGGGTATTCTTCTGTTTCCTGCCGGTTTCGTCTGACATGGCGGTGGTTGGGGGGTCACATTTTCCGACTCTGGGTGTCTAAATGACTTTCGGTGATAGTTGCGGACCCCGAGTTCATGTCCGTGGCGACGTTGTGACGCTGCTGCGTAGGAATTACTGTTTTTGGTTACTCGGGTGCTCTCATGAGCCGAAAGTTTTTCCTCCTTCATGGAGTTTTCGAGTGGGGCTCAGTGGCTGGGTCTGTGCGAAGGTGGTCCGTCTTTCCCTCCCGTGCGTCGTGGAAAGACGTCCCGTCCGATAAGTCGGAGCCACCGGCCGGACGCCTCCGTGGCGTTACTTCCAGCCCGCTGCTGAGGCGCTAGCAGGGCTGGGCTCGGCGCGGTGTCGGGATAGCGGAGCGCCGGGTAAGCCTCTTCCTTGGCTTTTACATCTAGCCCGCTGCTCAGGCGCTTGTTGCTGCCCCCGCGATGGAACGAAACGCTCCTCCGTGGAGTCGAGCGGGGACAGGTTTGTTGCAGAGCCTTTCTTCTCTGCCGGACAGCAGAAGGCTCCCTGTGAAGGAAACCGACGTCAGCTTACCTGACGGTCCGTTCTTTCACCTCCATAGCGGGAGAGCCCGACTCCCGCTGTGCCGCTGTTGCTCTGCTGGACATAATGCTGCGCATGCGTGCTGAACGGGTTCTTCACGGAATCACTCACGTAACTCCGAAGTAAAATGCATATCAGTGGTATTAGGAAGTATTCACTGGCAAAGCAAGATGTGCTAAAATAATAAATGCAGTTGCTGTGAATTAACCAGGGCAGTGGTAGAATGACAGGTGAATTGGAGCATTCACGGCCACTGCATGTTGAAGTGCAAGAAGGTTTTGCAGAAGAAATGGAGATGAGGAAGTGGTTTGCAAGAGCAGAGGGCATTTTCCATTTGCGGAGGGTTACAAATGGAAGTTTGCAGAGGAAATATCCAGTGCCTGAGGACATCGACATCGAACGTTCTGTACAGGCGATCTATACAGGAGGGAGGGGGACAGAAGATCAACCACATGGGTGGAATAGATGATGAAAATGAATTCAGTGCAACTTAAGTTTTGAAGATCCTTTCTCCTGAGGAGTAAGATTAATATTAATAATAAAGACGTCAGTTCAGGTAGGTATTAAGTGATAGATTATTATCTTTTAGTTGTGGAGGAAAACAATGGTCCCAGTTCCACCATCTTACATATAAATAGTGCAGGATATTCATGGCTTCATGGGAATGTATTCATTCAAACGGTGAAATGTCCAAAATCCACATTATTTGCAAACTTATCCTTACCCAGTCGAGCTCACCACTACCGAGAGGAAGGAGTAAAAGGTTTATAAATTGTCCTCAATGCCCAATAGATGCGACCACAGCAGATCACTCTACCACAGAGGACCCAGTTAAATCAGTAAAACAAAATCAACTCAGATTGACCTTGAGGATAACCTTCAAACAGTTTGTCGCTGCCAACCGAAAAATGTTTAATACCCACCGGAAGGAACTTATCATAAGTTATTCTAAGTGCTGTAGTAATCAGCAGGTCAGGCGGCATCTGTGAAAAAAACTGACAGATGATGTTTCAGGTCAGGAGCTTTCTTCAGTCTGAGCTCTTTGAAGAAGTTCTCCTTCTCTCAACCAGTCTGACGAAGGATCCCGACCCAAAATGTTGTCTTTTTCATTCTCTCCATGGATGCTGACTGACCCGCTGGGTTATTCCAGTATTCCAGTGTCTGAGGTTCCTTGTATCGCCAGGAAATATATCAGCTTAGTAAGATGCCTGTAAATCTACAGTGAAGCTGGAAACATTAACTTTAAAAGAAATGAAACCAGCAGAAGCAGAGAAGGAGAGAAGCAGAGCCCAGGTTTGAAGTGAGGCCCCTTCAACAGAGTTGGAAGAGGGGAGAGGAGAAGCGTGTTGTAGGTTGCTGAGAGTGGAAGTTGGAGGGAACAGAGAGAATGTCTGTGATAGAGCCCAAGGCAGCAATGTTAAAAACTTCTCAAGGTACCAGTGACTGAAAATAAACAGCAGTTAGAGACAGAAGGGAAATTAAGAAATAATGTGACAAAGAAAAATGTTTGTGCAGTAAATAAAATAAAAAAATTGTACTTCTTAAATTCAATGTTAAATCAGAGGACTACTCATATACACAAATGAGAGGTGAGGTTAGACACAACGTGGTGGAGTAAACTCAACGGGTCAGGCAGCATCTGTGGAGAAAAAGGATGGGTGACGTTTCAGGTTGGGACCCTTCTTCAGACTGAGGTAAGATGTTGAATACCTGAGTTTATGTTGGGTGTCTTTAATGTAATGTAGGAGGCCAAAGACAGGGAGTGGGGTTGGGACGGAGAATTACAGACACACACAACTAGAAGATCAGGATCTCCCTCATCACCTGAACAGAGATGTTCTACAAAGAGTTCACCCAATCTGCATTTAGTTTGTTCAATAATAGTGGAGATCAGATCATGAATGCAGATCACCAAAATGCAAGTATATGTGAATTGCTGTTCCACCCTAATGGATGTTTAGGTCCCACGGTGATGGGAAGGGAACCTTCCTCCCATCTCCAGAATTCCCTATCCAACTAAACCCTATTTCTGGTCTCCATGTGTTTCCACTGCCTTTCTTTAGTCTGGCCTACACCCTCCTCTCCTCCCCCTGCTCACTAAGCTGTTTCCACAACATTGATAGAGGTACTGAGTGAGTATTTGTTCCCTGAGTGAATTTGATTGACACAAAGCATTTCAGGCAAACATTCCTGGGACCCTGACGTTTGGCGGGAAAGAAAGGATCATACCAGCACTCCATGAATATACAGGGAACCATACTCCGAGCCCTAGCACTCCAATTATAATGTATCTGGAGATCCCCAGCGCTCTTTGCTCAAGGTGGAGGGATTTCATCCCTTTCTTGAGCAGTGAGCATCAAGCAGAGTGGTGAGGATTGTAAGCTTCTGGCACGTTGCCCTTCATCAGTCAGAGTATTGAGTATAGAAGTTTGTCTGCTAGTTATGTTCAGTCTTCAGTCTTTTAGTCTGGTCGTCTGGTTAACCAGCCGTTGTCTGTTGCCTGTTGCCTGTTGTCTAGATGTCTGGTGAACCAGCTCTTTTTAGCTGTCATGGTGCTTGGAATGGATCTAACGATTAATCAGACATTTTTACACCATGAAATAAAACGATAGACGAAAATTAATTAAAAACATTAATTAAAACATTTAAATGAAATAACTTTTAAAGAGCACCTATAAACAACATATATTTCATTAGAATTTAATAAGCAATTAAATATTATCCATCTCACCAGTTAGATAGAGCTCTAGGGGCTAGTGGAATCAAGGGATATGGGGAGAAGGCAGGCACAGGTTATTGATTGGGGACGATCAGCCATGATTGCAATGAATGGCGGTGCTGGCTCGAAGGGCCAAATGGCCTCCTCCTGCACCTATTTCCTATGTTTATATGTTTCAAGAAATGAAGCTTTCTGCAAATATTTTTCTGCCTCATTATCTAACTATTGACAATGTTACTTCCCTCGAATCACCAGTCAGTAATGGATGAACAACCACAGTAATTATATGTGGTACTCCTTCAGTCTCTCTATGAAACCGAGGCCAACAGTTGTAGTCTGTCATTGACGTTACAGCACAGATCCAAAACTGAAGTATTACACACGTTAAAATATTAAATGAAACTACACCACGGAAATGGTGCTGGTCCAATTAATCCTGCATCCAATCTTTTTTGCAGATGTCCTGAAAATCTTTCTTCCTTCAAATTGTTAACGTCCTGTTTTAAAAGTTACCTCTATTACCTTTCAGACAGTATGTTCTACATCATCACTGTGTAGACATCTGGCTCCTCCTCTCAGCTGATTCATTTGTCAAATATTTTAAGTTGATGTTTTGGCTTCCATCACTCCTGTGCTGCAATCAGATCTCTCTAATGTTCTCTTTTCAAAGCGGAATAATCCCATCTTCTCTAATTACTCCAAATACACTAATTCTCTTAACCACTGTACCATTCTAGTAAAAATAAATGTGGGTGGTGGAGAATATTAAATGCCTAGAAATTGAAATCCACCCATTTCTGTTGTGATAAATGGATATCATATTTATCCCCAATGCCCAAATTGGTACCCACAAAAAAAAGATTAAGTTGGTGAAGTATTCCTCTCAGGAAAATCGCTCGTTTCCAGACCTTCAGCATTCCCCGTGGATTACCTGATACCAGCAGTGTTTGTTGTTCCTTTACCATTATTGAAATCTCCTATGCAGTTGCATTTGATAATTCTGGCTACTGGAAAGCAAGTCAAAGCCTTAAAGTATACTTCCTATTGTCGGTCAGTGTAGCATCATAACACTGCTGTGGAGATGAGGGGGAAACGGAGCGAATAGTTGAGCTGGTGCACAGAAACATAGAAACATAGAAAATAGGTGCAGGAGTAGGCCATTCGGCCCTTCGAGCCTGCACCGCCATTCAATATGATCATAGCTGATCATCCAACTCAGTATCCCGTACCTGCCTTCTCTCCATACCCCCTGATCCCCTTAGCCACAAGGGCCACATCTAACTCCCTCTTAAATATAGCCAATGAACTGGCCTCAACTACCCTCTGTGGCAGAGAGTTCCAGAGATTCACCACTCTCTGTGTGAAAAAAGTTCTTCTCATCTCAGTTTTAAAGGATTTCCCCCTTATCCTTAAGCTGTGACCCCTTGTCCTGGACTTCCCCAACATCGGGAACAATCTTCCTGCATCTAGCCTGTCCAACCCCTTAAAAATTTTGTAAGTTTCTATAAGATCCCCTCTCAATCTCCTAAATTCTAGAGAGTATAAACCAAGTCTATCCAGTCTTTCTTCATAAGACAGTCCTGACATCCCAGGAATCAATCTGGTGAACCTTCTCTGCACACCCTATCACAGTGGGATATTCAATGGTTTTAGTATATGTGGGTATATGCACCCGGGGCCCCCCAAAATATTTCCCAGGGATAGATTCCATTCTTGAGCGAGAAACATTGAATATAAGCTGTAAGCTCATAATTGAGGCAGACAGTTTTGCGTTGATTTGTGTAGTGAAAGCCCCTGACATGCAGAAACAATTCCAGGTGCAAACAGTGCAGTGAACTGCCAGGCCAATACACTCGAAGCAAAACATCAGTGTCCCAACAGGACAGATTAATTCACACATGGTTGGCTCAGTGCTCTGTGGTAAGTGACACATAATTAGAACAGGGCAGAAGCCAGCTTGCGTTGATGATCTTGTAATGGGCACAAATGACACCGGGACAATAACGCCTGCACTCTGGTGAATTGCACAGAGGAGATGCCCGGTGCAGCTTCCAGGAGGGCAGAACTTACACTGCAAATGGGCATGGTCATAAACTGTGGATAGGCCGGTTATTCTGCGCATTTAGTTTCATTTTGTTTAGAGATACAGTGCGGAAACAGGCCCTTAGGCCCACCAAGTCCGCAACGAACTGCGATCCCTGCCCATTAACACTATCATACACACACTAGGGACAATTTTACATTTATACCACGCCAATTAACCTACAAAGCCGTGCGTCTTTGGAGTGTGGGTGGAAACCGAAGATCTTGGAGAAAACCCACACAAATCAAACAGTAACTCTACCACTGCACCACCGTGCCGCCCCATTTATACAAGGCTCAAATGCCTAGGCAATGGATTCTTAAAAATGTAGATGCAGCTTTAACTCAAATTCAGATTGAATCCAGTCTTTGGGGCCCAAGTTATCTGTACAACCACATGATATGGTTTAGACGCAAGGAACTGCAGATGCTGGTTTATAAAAAAAAGACACAGTGCTGGAGTAACTCAGCAGGTCAGGCAGCATCTCTGTAGATGGGTAGGTGGTGTTTCGGATCGGGAACCTCTTCAGACCGATTGAAGTGACCAGTTTTCTCCCCTTTACTACAATCAGTCTGAAAACGTATCCCAACCCAAAACATCGCCAATCATTGGTTTCCAAAGATGCTGCCCGACCAGCTGTGTAACTCCAGCACATTCTGTCTTTTTTTATAGGAGATGGTATACTTGCTGAAAACAAGGATGGATCTGCCCATGTCTATAATCAAAATGGAGGGCACCTACAGTGGAGAAACTGTGGACCCCACAGTGAAAATTAAAACCATGTTTGCTCCTCACTCCACAATGTGCAAAGCTCCCAAGAGAGAAACTGCATAGATGCACAAATAAATCTGAATGAATGAATGAATACGTTTATTGGCCAAGTATTCACATACAAGGAATTTGCCCTGGTGCTCCTCCCACAAGTGACAATGACATACAGTGACAGTAAGGAATGACATATAAAACATTAAACATTAATAATAATACATTATTGATTAAACAAGTGAATTAAATACAATACCAGAGGAAAAGGAGGCTACAGATTTTTGGTAATTGAGTAGAGCTACTACTCGTGGAAAAAAAGCTGTTTTTATGTCTGGCTGTGGCAGCTTTGACAGTCCGGAGTCGCCTTCCAGAGGGAAGTGATTCAAAGAGTTTGAGGCCAGGGTGAGAGTGGTCAGAGATGATCTTGCAGTGTACAGTTCGTCAATGGAGGGAAGATTGCAGCCAATAACCTTCACAATTCACTGCAGCCTCCAGGTGTCGTGCTTGGTGGCTGAGCCAAACCAGACCATGATGGAGAAGGTGAGGACAGACTCTACGATGGCCATATGGAATTGGACCATCATTGCCCGTGGTAGATTGTGCTTCCGCAGGAAGTACATCCTCTGTTGTGCCTTTTTGAATGTGGTTGATGATAGCCCCCCATTTAATGTCCTTGGAGATTAAGGTTCCCAGGAACTTAAAAGACTCCACAGATGTGACTGTGGTGTTGTTGATGGTGAGTGGGGTAAGGGGAGGGGGAGCTCTCCTAAAGTCTACTATCAATTCCACTGTCTTAAGAGCATTGAGCTCCATGTTGTTGCGATGGCACCAGGACGCCAGCTATGACACTTCGTGTCTGTCGGCAGATTCTTCCCCATCCTGGATCAGTCCAATCAGGGTCGTGTCATCCGCAAACTTGAGAAGCTTGACAGAGGGGTCAGTGGAGGTGCAGTCGTTGGTGTAGAGAGAGTAGAGGAGAGGAGAGAGTACACAGCCTTGCGGTGCTCCTATGCTGAGGGTTTTTGGGTCCGAGGTGAGCTTTCCCAGCCTCACCTGCTGCTTCCTGTCTGTCAGGAAGCTGGTGACCACTGACAGAGGAATTCAGGCACAGTCAACTCGGAATGTTTGGAGTGTAGTAGCTCTGGCACAATGGTGTTGAATGCAGAGCTAAAATCAACAAACAAAATCCTTGCATAGGTCCCCTGGCGGTGTAGGTGCTGGAGGATGAAGTGCAGGCCCAGGTTGACTGCGTCATCCACAGATCTATTGGCCCGATATGCAAACTGCAGAGGGTCCAGATCGTGATATTTTTCAGCTTGGCCAGCACAAGCCTTTCAAGAGTCTTCATGACTACAGAGGTCAGTGCGACAGGCCTGTAGACATTAAGACCAGTAATCCTTGCTTTTTTGGGTACAGGGACAATAGTGGAGACTTTGAAGCAGGCAGGGACAGTACAGGTTTGCAGGGACTGGTTGAAAATGCCTGTGTAGACCGGTGCCAGTAGTTCAGCACAGAGCTTGAGGGTAGAAGGGGAAACATTGTCCGGCCCTGGAGATTCCCAGATCTGCTGTCTTCCGAAAAGCCTCTCCACCTCCTCTATTTCTATTGGTGATGATGGAGAAGTGATGCTGTGCAGTGGGTAATTGGGTGTGGTTGGGAAAGTAGTGATTCGAGAGGGGGGGGGGGGGGGGGGGGGGGGGAGGGTGGTTGGGAAAGGGTCCAGTCTTTTCAGACTGGAGTCTTGCTATAAGTAGGTGTGAAGTGGTGGTGATTGGGGAGGAGTTTTTTTAGAATGGTCCAGTCTTTGTAGACTGGGGTCTGGCTGTGTTTGTTGGGAAAGGGAGGAGGGGGTACCAGGGTTACGTTTCTGCTTGTCAAACCTGCAGTAGAACTCATTCAGGTCATTGGTCAGCTGACGATTGTCCAAAGAGCGGGGGGCTTTCCTCTTGTAGCTGGTGATTTCTTGCAAGCCCTTCCAAACTGAAGAAGAGTCACTAGCTGAGAACTTGCTCCTCAACTTCTCAGAGTACCTTTCCTTGGCAGCTCTGATTCGTCTTCTCAGCTTGTACTTGGCCTGCCTGCAGAGGTCTGCATCCCCGCTCCTGTAGGCTTCCTCTTTAGACTATCGGTACTGTCTGAGTTCTGCAGTAAACCAGGGTTGTTGTTGTTGAACCAGGTCCGGGTCCTAGTTGGAATGCAACTGTCCTCACAAAAGCTGACATATGATGATACAGTGTCTGTATGCTCATCGAGGCTGGTGGTTGTTTCCCTGAACACGTTCTAACCCGTGCAGTCAAAGCAGGATTGTAGGTTCTCAATGCCATCGCTTGTCCACCTTTATGTTGTTCTGACCACAGGTTTAGCAGATTATAGTTTCTGCCTGTAGGTCGAAATAAGGTGAACCAGACAATGATCAGAGAGACCCTGACCCACCCGGGGAACAGAGTGATATGCGTTCTTGATTGACGTGTAACAGTGATAGAGTGTTCTCTCCCCTCTGTTTGCATTAAATGTAAAAATTATCTAACCAAACTTAACATAATAAAAGTAAAACAAGGGGCCTGGAATAGGGATGACAGATGAATCCAGTATAAAATCTCTCACTTTTTGTGTGTAAAACGGTATGAATATCTCAGTAATAATGCTACTGCGAAAAACCTAGTGGATTTATTACACTGTAATGTTTGTACTTGTTTCACCAAAGACCAGGGAGGTTGGAATTTGCCCGGATTTGGTGACAGTCTAACGACTAATCTCATTGTCAAGCTTATTTGACAATTAGAAAGCATTTAGCCTTCATTCTTAGTTTCTATTTTTCTGACGTTCTGGAGGAGTATTTTGCCAAGCAATGTTATAAGTAGTTATTAGTCTCTATGGCAATCTTTATGTGAACCATAACCAAACAAACCTATTGTACTCAGGTGGCATCGGGTATTTATCGTCCTAATGTATTTTCACTGCGATTAGATTCCTATTATGTAAGGTCAATATTAATATGAAAATTGATATTGAATTGGAATTTTTCTGAGTTTAGACATTTTGTCAAATCTCTGCTGATATGCATAACATTCCACTTTATCACCTTTTTCCACAGGATGTCACCTTAACCAAATCATCTCAACAAGTTCCCTTTAATTCACTGCCAGCCTTTTGTTACCCGAGGATTGCTTCATTGCATTATTGTTTTCTCAATATTCCCTTATTGCTTCATCGCCACAGGTAAATTAATTTTTGGACCAGATTTTAGAGCTATCTTTATCCATAGGTTTTCGAACATGAAGCCACCCAAATTTTAAAATTACCTAGGTTAGTCTTATTTACAAATAGACTGAAGGGGTGGGTGGGGAGGAACTGCAGATGATGGTTTAGACCCGAAGATAGGCACAAAAAGCTGGAGTAACTCAGCAGGACAGGCAGTACCTCAGGAGAGAAGGAATAGGTGACGTTTCAGGTCGAGACCCTTCTTCAGACTGAAAGTCATGGGAAAGGGAACCGCGATATGGATGATGATATGAACAATGAATGAAAGATATGCAAAAAAGTAACGATGATAAAGGAAACAGGCCATTGTTAGCTGTTGGTTGGGTGAAAACGAGAAGCTAGTATGACTTGGGTGGGGGAGGGATGGGGATAGAGAGAATGCCGGGGCTACCTGAAGTGAAATAAATCAATATTCATACCACTGGGCTGTAAGCTGCCCAAGCAAAATATGAGATGCTGTTCCTCCAATTTGTGTTTGCGTGACTGAAGAGATGGGTCAGGACTTGAGGCAGAGATCAAAGAGTAGGCAATAAATCAGCAATCAGCAACTTAGAGAATGCTCTGCAGTCACAATAGATCACATTGGTACAATGGGACTCTGTACCTCAAATCAAGGAGACACTGGAACAAATTAAAGAGAGACACTTCTGCTGGATATTATTCAAGAGCACGGATTAAAGGAGAAAATGTTCTGCTGGTGACAAGAACAGTAAAATCCCACATTCTAATAGGAAAAACTAGGATCGGGGACACCATTAAAATACTATCACAGTCGCCTCCGGTGATTCAGACTCACAAAACAGATGGGTTTTCATTTTTTAATTTGTTTTTATTTGCAAAATATTAATGTATTCATAGGAAAATAAACAAAGGGCATACAGATCCAAAATTTTATATTCAGGGACTTTAAACTTCTTACAAAATCTAGTCAATGTATTAAAGAATATTTACCCCAGATTTTTCATTTAAATCATATGTACAGTCAGGTTCCAGTGGAAGTTGTACAGTCCAGCTGAATAACTTCCAATTGTTTCATAATATATTTATACATATAAAACATACATAGATTAGCAATCTCTGTAACACAAACTATATACAAAATGCACTTCTATGCATAAGCAAAAAAAGAAGTCCTGCTGTACATTATCTGTATGTGTGGACACCACAGGGCATATTGCAAGTTACTGAGCAATATTAACATTGCCAGAGTAGAATAAAGAGATTGATTCTTGTGACTGGCTGTTCACACTTGCCCGATACGTTTGAAATACGTGTTGCACATTCAGTGGGATTCGGGTCCACAACATCTTCCTAAATATATCAAATTGGTTCAATAACCTACTTTGGCCCAAATATAGGCTTACTATTTCCAGTGCCACCTCTGTGGCACATACTTTTGGCCCAAGAAAGGCTGGAGTCTGGTAATGTAGAGAATTTCTAAAAAGACAAACACACTAATCTTCTCAAGAAACAAAAATTCACCACTTAATGTCCATGGAGCACATCCCTCAGAGGGGCAATTCATTAGTCCAGTGCAAACCATGATCTCTTTGTAGGGATTTGTTTGCCAGCAAACGTATATTTGTAGAGTAGGTGAATTTTTACTGGAGTGAAAATGTTTCTTCGTCTTATACGTCTCCAATTCTCCAACCACTGGAGTTCTTTCCAAACTTGTAGACCAGTCTCCTTCCATCCACACGTTCCAGAATCTCACGTTTATAATAATATCTACAAGAAAGTAGGAATGGTTATAGTGGGTCACACCCCGGAATTTCAATCGATTCAGTTCTCCCACCAACAAGGTTTCACAAGTTCACAAGTTATATGGGTAGAATTAGGCCATTCGGCCCATTGAGTCTACTCCGCCATTTAATCATGGCTGGACTCTGCCTCCTGATCCTTTTTCCTGCCTTCTCCCCATAACCATCGACACCTATTCTAATCAAGAATTGGTCTATCTCTGCCTTAAAAATATTCGCTGACTTAGCCCCCACAGCCCTCTGTGGCAATGAGTTCCACACATTAACTACCCTCTGACTCTAGTTTACGATACCCCATATTTCATTTATTTTAAGAAAACAAAAACAAAAAATAATCTTTACAATTTTTTTAATTGATAATCAACAATCTCTCAACATGGATCTAAAGTGATGGAACTCCACCTTGAAATTCTCCTCCCCCAACCTCTATCAGAAAGGCAGACAAGGGCTTTACTACTGAACCTCCATTAACATATGCAATAGAAAGGGTCCTCATTGTCACACCATCCTGAAAATACCCACAGTGCATTGCTTTAGTTCATCCCCATCCTGGTTTGGATGTAGCAGTACTCCCTGATGGACCTCCTTGCTTAAAATAAATGCGAAGTTTTCAACACCACATGTGCAAGAAGCTGGTTGGCCACCATCTTCAGGAGGCACCAGGAATTGGTAATTTCAGCCTTGCTTGTGATGCCCGCAACCCCATGAACAAAAATGGAACTCGTTTGGCATGGACATTGTGGACCAAAGGGCCTGCTCCTGCACTGTACTGTTCTACCTTCTAATGCTAGAACCTCCTGCAAGATATGCTCACCTCATGGCTCTGCTGAGCTTCTCGTAGGTCATGCTGCTGTTCTTCTTCTTATCTCCCCACAGCTGTGCCACTGCCTCCGATTTTAGAAACTTAAAGATCCCTTCAGACCGGTCCTCCCACTTCAGAAGGCCATTGTTACCCTCTGGATGGAGGAGGATATCCCTAATAAACTCCCAGAGGTGTGTGCCTCGTGGGGCTATGGAACAAAACAAGAAGTTAGTCATCAAAGTTAAATAAATGAATGAGTTGCATTAAAATAAAACAGTAAGCAAATACAATAAGAGTCAGGTGACAGCGGGGATATAATGGGAGCTAGCTATCCAATGTTTGTGTAATTGCCTTAAATGGACAAAATGTTGACAAATGACATCAACAAATCCTCCAAGGTGAATTTAAGTGTTTTTTGGTGTTATTTTGAAAACTACCAACCCGTAGGATTCATATCGTCACACCATAGCTAAAAATATTTCACAGGACTTCATGCAGCAAATTACTTTTGAAGGGCATTGACTAGTTGCATGGGTAGGCAAGAACTGTTCTGCACTGAAAGGCTCAGCTTGTGAAACAAGTTGAACCTGTTTTTGGTGATTGAAGGGTGTGAGGACAATAATGCAAAACAAAAACACAGTGGGGGTGAAATCAAATATTTGGTGCAAGCAGGTTACTGTTTGGATTAAAACAAAACAGACCGGGTTGTACCTGATAAAGAGCCAAGAAAATATGTTTCTCTAATTAAAGAAATGCTTCAATGATAACTCATCCAGAATTGAATGCCTGTTGTCAGAGGAGTTACATTTAAGATGCTTTTATCGGATGAGAGAGCCTGTTGCATTGGTGTGAATTCACTTACAATGTTTGCTTCTCTTCATTTCTGTACAGTTCTTTTCCTCTTTTCCAAATTTCCTTGGCCTTCCCCTTCCGCGTTTGGCAGGCTTGGAATCATTGCTTGACATTTTAGCAGATCCTTCTGTATTAAAGAGGACAGCAGAAATAATAATCTCTTAAAGTTGGATTTACTCTTGGTCAAAATGAAATATGTTGGAACTTAAAAGGCTCTTGTACAACAATAAAAGTGTCTATTACAATTTAACTACCTCTAAAAAATGAACCTATCAAACAAGAGCTATACATAATGTTACAAAAAAGTTTTTTTTTTCTATTGAAAACCTTTGGGAAAAGACAATACAATGAGCAGTAAAAGGGATTTTATGTGAAATGAATTTCAATCATAAAATATGAATATATTTTAAAACATTGATTGAAGCAACAGGCAAGCACAAAGTCATTTCACCTTTAAGCTCAAGGCCAGTAATGGTAAATGTCTAATTTTAATATTTTAAGGACTGTCCATTCTGCTTGGACAACTCATTGTGGCTTAATTGCCATTATAAACTCCCAGTAAGTTAGTGTCTGCCTAGCATCGCTTATAATATTAGCATAAATGGAGAGATGCCCATGCAAGGCTAATGGTGATGTTAGCCAATGTAGATGTGCCCACATATGTGGCGAGGGCACATGTACAGGACATTTTGTCTGAGGAAGGGTCTCGACCCGAAGCGTCACCCATTCCTTCTCTCCAGAAATGCTGCCTGTCCCGCTGAGAGCATTTTGTGCCTATCTTCAGTGTAAACCAGCATCTGCAGTTCCTTCCTACACATTTTTACGATTAGCTTAGGAGTGCATGCATGATACACTGGAAAAATAACAGTCCCAGAGAGAACAATTACACACAAAAAGTAAGAATAAATCAAACATAAAATGGGAATATTGGCGCATCCCTTGAAAACAAATCAAAATCCTTACCAGTTTTAATTCCATATTGTCCATTCATTATTGAGTGATCAAAGTCAGATTCACTTCCACCGGAGTCTGGAGAGTTGGGAGTTTGGGAACCTGTAAAACAGGCAGAATGTGAAATGTTATATATTAATTGCATCACTCAAATTCATTCAACTAATTTTGATAGCCAATTTCACTTCATTTTGCACTATTTACTGCAGTATCAAGCGAAATAAACTATGAAATTAGCTTTTGATTAATCGTTTGGAATGTCCTAGAGTATTTTTTAACCACAATGCAAACACAAATGGCTCCAGAAAGAAAGGAGCAACGGAACTGAATAAGTGTTTGACTATTCATTCCCATTTTTCACAACTGACTCAGTCTCGTAGAACTGTCTTTTCTCCTGCCTACTCGACCAAATAGAAGTCTTTGTTTTTTTAATTCTCTTTGGCCAAGGAACTTTTCCAATTCAACAGAGGGGAAGTAAATGGCAATGTGTAGGTTGGTTCACTGAAGATGCCATGTACATGACCAACCCTGAGCTAATATTTGAATGACTATGACAAATGCACAGTTCAAAACGCCCTATGTCACATTGCCAAATTGCCTGCTAACTTCCAAGTTCAATAAATAAAAGCCTAACAAAATCTATTACTTTTTTTACATGGATTGTCAATATAATTTGTTGGATATTCTCACCGATTGCTCATATGGTAGTGCTAATCTTTTTATTAAAAAGTCTTGATCATTTTTTAAATAATTTTTAAGAACTTTCCCTATCTCAATTAATTCTTCAAGTGCAGGTATCAGCTAAGCGTTCTCTGTGTCGGCAGTTAGTCCTATGTACCGTGGCCAATTACCTGGATTGGAGTCGTCGATACTATATGGAGATGTGGGGGCAGATTCATATCCAGGATCACTGGGCTGGAAATCGGGCAAGGTTTTCCAGTGATCGGGTGACTCTTCATTTTCCAATTCATTCCAAGCTAGGAGCAAAATTATAAAAATTGAAAACAATGGTCTATTCATTATCTCAAGATAAAAACTACAGGAAAATTGCTCCGTTTTTATATGCTCAAAGGTCAAAGAATAAGGCGACTGGCACAGGTGATCAAACTGCAACTATCATAAAGTAGTTGGCACTAGTCCCATTGGCAAAGTGATCATTTGCGAACCCCATGTTTCAAGAAACTCAATTTCATCAACAAGTTCATTTTTTCCCTTTTCTTTCCAGTCCTGAATTTGATTTAAACCCACAAATATTGTGCCAACAAAAAACAAATGGGAGTTCAGAAGTTAAAAGTTCAAGTTAAAATCTAGCTCCAAAATTCCTGGAGATTCTTCTCAACTCGCAATTGGCTTTTAAATTTCAACCTGAGCGCTTAACCATGAAGAGTATCCTCCCATTCCCTTTTTCCACAACTAATACAGTTCCTTCCTACACATTTTTACGTTTAGCTTGGGTGTATGATACATTGGAAAAATAACAGCCCCAGAGCGAAAAATAAATACACCCCAGAAATGAGAATAAATCAAACATAAAATGCGAATATTGGCGCATCCCTTTCAAACAAATCAAAATCTTTACCATTTTAGAGAGTGATCAAAATCAGATTCACTTCCACCAGTCTGGAGAGTTGGGAGCCTGGGAATCACTAATTTCACCACTAATACAGTACCATCAAGAGGAGTCAACAGATCAAGTGAGCTTCCAGACTAATAATCAATTTTATTAAATAATAAAGAGGTCGATTTCTGAGCCTCTCAGTGCCAACAGTTCCATGTTATGAACATTAGTTCCTCGAGAACAGTACATTGCACACCCTGCTTCAAAACCTTTCAAAGGGCTTGGCATCTGGTATCACTTTTATAAAGACAGCAGACACTCGAGTATCAAGCATCGAGACATAATCTGCCAGTCAGATTAAAAGGTTCACTGCCGTTCTTAATGCACGTGAAATGCTATCGACTTGGTCTTCATTTGAAAGCGTTAAAAACACTTACTGATTACAGTGTCTAGAAACTTGTACTCGTTGCAATCTACTGGGAGGATGCTTTGCAAGAAGAGGTCACTGAAGTCATCTGGTATTAAATCAAAACCTGGCGACAAAAGAAAGCAATATTAAAGTGTGTCTCTTGCATAATGACTGACATTACAAGAAACTATTATTTACAGTCCGCTGGAACATGTTCTTGCAGAGCACTTATTTTTTAAACAGCCACGGAATTCAAGGGCAAGGGGCAATATTTCTAAGTAACTGCAATTCCATGGAAAAAAACTGTTTCCTTTTTGAGTTAGGAGTTTTCGTCAGAGGTTATTATTGATCTAAATGTTAAACTGTAGGTTCCCCATTTACCTGATGGAAACATTATCTAACACCAGGGCAAGCTTCAGCACATGAGTTTTAACATTAGCAGCAACTTTACTCAACTCTCAATCTTTCCTTCCAATTTATTTTTATTTATATAATCGTAAATGGAAAGATAAAACTGCTGACCACCTACCCAGCATTTCGGAGAGTCTATGCATTGAATAAATAAGCAGGTGATTGGCATGTAACTACTGATTTACTTACTGTTCTTACTTAAATCCTGATGACTTTTGTACAGTTCTTCCCCCAATGGACCGAAGATAGACACAAGTTGGTTCTTTGTGAGTCCATGCAGTGTGGTTCCATCCATGTCACAGAAGGACAGGTCAATATTGTTGGCATCGTACTTATGTTTCTCCACATGGTAGCTGATCCATTCCAAGACATGCTGCTTGCTCCATAACTGAGGGTCAGTTTGAAACCAAGAGGTGCAATCTAGTCAAAGTAAAGCAATCCATTAAAGAAAGTGAAGTGCCTCACAAAAGGACATCAAGTGCCTAATAACTCAGCAGGTCAGGCAGCATTTCTTGAGAACATGGATGGGTGACTTTGCAGGTCGAGACTCTTCTTCAGACTGAAGTGGCTCAACTCATTAATAGATGCACCCCATGTAAAACTACCCAACACTATCCTAGTGCCAAGGTGTAACCACATTAATGGACAATCCACATTTCCATTCACATCAACTGCAACGTCTAAACAAATAGGGACACATAATACCTTATTTACTGGGTGTCAACAAACAACAGCTGGCCAATCATAACTTTAGATGAAGTCATTGCATTTGCCTGGTGTTTGTTTGCGTTTGGGCATTCGGTCGCGAACATGAATAGCAGTGGAAAGCCAACAGCGGAAGAACGCGAACTGATCCCACGAAGCAATTTGCCTATTTCTTCAATAAAGTCGTGCTTTTTTTTAAGCCTTGGTCACTGAGCAGTTGTTTTCGCCTTTGCAACAGGCAAGCATAAAGGCGAAGGTCGACAGGTGACCCGATCAGACGGCGTAAATCCCACTCCTCATGACACAAAGTGCTGGAGTAACTCAGCAGGTGAAGCGGCATCTCTGGATAGGTGACGCTTGGTGTCACCCAGCCGTCCGCTGGGTTACTCCAGCACTTTTTGTGTCTTGTTGTGTAAGCCGGCAGCTGCAGTTCCTTGCATCGACAATCTCATTGCCAGGCTCAGCCCGATGTACTGCCCAATACCACTACATACAATTTCTAGCAGAATTCACCTGCCACCCCGTCTACCTATACAGCCATTCTCTCGCCCACCTCGGCTTACCGGGGATGTCGGCGGGGAGCATGGGGCCAAGTTGCAGCTCTCTGCTGCCGGTGGACAAGCTCTGGCTGTCTTCTGTCTGATACACGGAGCGCATCACATCAGTCAGGATACTGCCGAGGCCAGAGGTTGAAGCCATCATAACTCCTGCGGGAAGGAAGCAACGAGTTTCGGTACAAAAAACCAACACATGTCTCCACAACACTGGAGCAACCAAACTCTTTCCATAAAACTCTTCTCATTAAAAAAAAAAAGAGATGCCAAATCAATAAACAAAGACTCGTAGAAAACTGCAATCACTGCAAGTGGCAGCGTCTGAAGAATCTACCTGCAGATGTGGTGTTCTTTAGCAATACACGGTCCGTAATCCGTAGTCAAGGTTGTCCCCCAGACTAGATAAAGTTTTCCAGTGATCTTCCACGGGTGCAACACATATATGTGCTAGTTTCAAACCCCTATCCCTTTATATAGCGTGTCTGGATCACATGATGGTTTCTTGGCCACAGACTCCACCTTTAGGGGAATTCCTACCTGATCCCGGGCCATGGTCACCTGGCGAGGATTTGCATAAAGAGGCGAGGAGGGAGAGAAGAGAGAGCAGATCACGCCCTGGAAAGTGGCCAAACCCAGTGCCGGGAAACCAGATCACTCCCATTAATCATTGCCAGAAGCCTCATGTCAACAGGTTGTGTAACGTTGGAGAAAAAATAAAGGGTGCAATAGGCTGGCTTCATTCACAGGGAGTTGGTGTTGTGATCAAACTCCAGCCGGGAGGGGAGGGGAGGGGAGGGAGGGTCTTTTCCCATCACAAAAGTTTCCAACTCAAAAGTGATGAGATCAGGTCTCTTTGCATTTGTTCTGCCCCCATCGGTTTTCACGGCGTGGGTTTAGCACCCGGCGGCAGACCTTTGGGTGCCGCCCGTCTTCCCACTCATGCCCTCCCTCGGATGACTGCGTGCGTAAGAGAGAGAGAGAATGACTCAAGAGAGGACGCTTCACCTTGACATCCAGCGGACCCGCTACACCTGCCCCCGACCGACCGGCCGGGACAACAGGTGCATGCAGCTCCGCCGCTGCTCTCTGCTGCCCCCGCACGGCCAGGCCCGGCCCGCTCATTACCCTCTTGTGAAGGAACGCATGTGCTGCTTGAAACCGAAGATAGACACAACAATGCTGGAGTAGCTCGGCGGGACAGGCAGCATCCCCGGAGAGAAGGGATGGCCCCGTCCCTTCTCTCCAGAGATACCGCCCGTCCCGCTGAGTTACTCCAGCATTTTGTCTCTATCTTCGGTGCAAACCAAGTGATTCAAGAGAGTTTATTGTCATGTGTCCCTGATAGGACAATGAAATTCTTGCTTTGCTTCAGCACAACAGAACATAGTAGGCATTGACTACAAAAACAGATCAGTGTGTCCATATACCATTATATAAATATATACACACATGAATAAATAAACTGATAAAGTGCAAACAACAGATAATGGGCTATTAATGTTCAGAGTTTTATCCGAGCCAAGTTTAATAGTCTGATGGCTGGGGGGAAGTAGCTATTCCTGAACCTGGTCGTTGCAGTCTTCAGGCTAGGTAGCAGGGAGATGAGTGTGTGGCCAGGATGGTGTGGGTCCTTGATTGATGATACTGCCAGCCTTTTTGAGGCAACGACTGCGTTCCAGCATCTGCAGTTCCCTCCTATACGTTTCTTCATTCAGTTAACTGGTCTACTATTAATCTATCGCAACCTTGAAACTTGCAGTTACCTCAAGTGACACCAATTGTCATGGGAGAGGATTTCAGATTACTATCGGACAACTTTATTCCCCATTTCCTCCCGCCATATCCATTGCTCTAAGTGTTCTTCACTTCATAGAACATAGAAAGTACATTTTATGCACCTTGTCTGTGCCGGACATGATGCCAAGCTGAAGTAATCTATGCCTGTATGCAATCCATACCACTCCATTCCCTGCACATCCATGTGCCTCTTAAATGCCACCATCCATCAGAGGAATGAATAACAACAGAAAATGCTGGAAATACTGAACAGTTCAGAACATGTCTGTGGAGAGTGAAAACAGAATTAGCTTTAAGGTTGGTGTTGGTGATGATCCCTACACTCGCACAGGAGGCAAAATTACCCCACCCTGTTCTCACCTTGACTTGGCCAATCTCTAACTCTACCCCTTGTTTTTTCTGGATCTCCCTGTTTGTGTCTCTGGGGAAAGTTGGAGGCAGTCACCTATCACAAGCCACAGACTGCCACAGCCATCTTGACTATAATTCTTCCCACCCTGGCTGCTGAAGGCATTCCACTCTTCTTATTTCTCCATCTGGACTCCAGTGTCAGGACTTTCCAGGGAGAAGCTCTTTAGATGTTTTTCTATCTGCTGAACCATGACTTCCCCTTTATCATAGGTGACACAGTCTTTAACAGTGTCTTATCTAATTACGTTTAGTTTAGTTTAGTTGAGAGATACAGCATGGAAACAGTTGCTTCAGACCACAGAGTCCAGTCATTGATCACCCATTCACACTTGTTCTATGTTATCCCACATTCGCATCCACTCCCTACGTATTAGGGGCAATTTTTACAGAGGCTCGCAGTAGTGCGTAGAGACTGATGTCGGGAAGCTCCAAGCCGCAGGAGGTTCGAGCAGCCCTGACTCGAGAGTCCAATCTCCTGGTGCGGGGAGCTGAGATCCCCCTCGATGCAGGAGCTTGATCGCCCTGATGCGGAGGGCTCGACCGCCGGTTGGGGGAGCCAAGATCACCCCAACAACGGAAGGTTCGAGTGCCCCGACCGTGGGAGAACAAAGAAGGGAAGAAGATTGAATTTTCTTTTGCCTTCCATCACAGTGAGGAATGTGGAGGAGTCACTGTGGTGGATGTTCATGTTAAAAAAATATTTGGGTGTCTTGTTGCTCTTTATTGGTACGACTGTAATCTGAATTTCACTGCACCTTAATTTGTACAGGTGACAATAAACAAACCTTAAACTTTGAACCTTGAATATACACACACTGAACTTTTTTCTCATTTATTATATTGTTTACAGTGTCATTTCATTGTTCTATAAAGGACATATGACAATAAAACACTTGCATCTTCATCAATTGATCATTAAAGGTGGGTGAGAAGCGAGGCTTTCATGTCTGATGATCTCTCCAAGTTTAGAGTCAGTGCAAAGTGTCCTCTGCCTGGGTTTAGCACAGGTTGACCTTGTTGACTTTGAAAGAACAATTAGTTCATTCATGGTTCATTGTCCAATCTTTCCCGTTCCTTTAAGTGTGTAATTCCCTTCGCCACATTATTGGAAGAATGTGGTTAAGTACAACGGATGCTGCAAAGATTCACGAGAAATCTGAACTGGATCGGAATGCTCGAGTTATCAGGAGATTTTGGATAGGCTGGGTCTGTTTTCCCTGGAGAGAAGGGGGTTGTGAGGTGCATGATAAAGGTATGTAAATTTGAGAGGCATAGATAAGGTAGATAGCTGGAACCTGAATCTCGTGGCAGAGGTGTCTAAAAATGGCAGGCATGATTTCAAAGTGAGATGTTCACGGTTGAAAGGATATCTGATTGGTACATTCTTCACAAATAAAGTAACTGGTATCTGGAATGTGCTGCCAGAGTAATTGGTAGAGGCAAGTGCGACATTTAAGAAGCATCTTGACAGGCACTTGGACGTGCAAGGCTTAGAGAAATATGGAATTAATGCAAGCAAGTGGGATTAGTCTAGATAGGTACAGTGGCATAGGTGAGGTGGGCCAAATGGCCTGTTTCAATGCTGTACAGATCTATGACTATTGACACCATTTTAGTCAATAATTTGACATTCTTTTGGATAACTTTCAACCTCTATTGCAGTGACTGGCCATCTGCATTCTTGGTGCCCTGGCAACTTATAAGAACTTATAAGTTATTGGGCATCGCAATATCATTTATAACCAATGAAGTATTTTTAATCTGAAGAAGAGTCCTGACCCAAAACATAATTTGTCAATTTCCTCCACAGATGTTGCCTGGCTCGCTGAGTTCCTCCACCACTTGATGATTGGTTCAAGCATTTTCCAAATGTAGGAAAGGCTTCAGTTAACTTATAGACAAATAAATCCCACAAACAGATTAGGTAATAACCTAAAAATCCATCTTCAGGTATTAGTATTAAATGCACTGTGTAGCAGTTGAATAGTACTCCATAGAACAAAAGGAGGCATATACCAACTACTCTAAAGTGTGTTTCCATGGGTGAATCTCTCAGTAAATCCCTATAGTGCTAGGAAGGAACTGCAGATTTCCCCCTGAAGATAGACACAAAATGCTGGAGTAACTCAGCTGAAGGATAAAGAGGATACGGGTGTCCAAGGTTATGGGGAGAAGGCAGGAGAATGGGGTTAGGAGGGAGAGTCTACTCATGATTGAATGGCGGAGTAGACTTGATGGACTGAATGGCCTAATTCTGCACCTATCAACTTATGACCACTTGGATATTGGCCAGGACTGTAGGACAACTCCAACGCTTGCCTCGTTATCTTTCACAACCATCTGAAAGAATCTTATATTAACATTTCATCTGAAAGATGCACCACATTCCACCAAGAAAAAAATACTGTCTCAATACAGCATTAATATTAGCCATGTGCTCAGATATCTGGAGTTGGCCATAGAATCCACAACGTTCTGAATTACCATTACCAATGTGTTACATTTGACCATAGCTGACCTCCGTTAATCTACCAGTCTTATCAGACAACGTAATCGATTATGTTTAGTCAATTATAAATGAAAAACTGTGCAGAGGGGAAATTCACAAACCTTTGGAATGTGTGTTCAATAATTGACAGGTGTTCACACTTCAGGAGCTAAAACAAACACTCAGTCTATCTCCACTGACATCATGTTGCCATAAAATCAGAGAAAATATCTCACCTGCTTTCTTCGGAAATGTGTGTGAAGTTGGTTCACAATCCGACATTAGAGTAAATATTTTAAAGAACCAAACTGAATGATTACACTACTGTACACAGCAGCTTTTGTAACTCTTCCACATAGACCGTATCTACTCTGTAAACTAACAGCCGCCTATGGCGCCAGCACTTCTGTGGTTAAACGCAAGAATAGGAACTTGCTGCCTGACACACCCTGGTGTTGAATGAATCTGCAAAGACTGAAACCGTGTACACAGAAGATAGATATAAAATGCTGGAGTAACTCAGCAGGCCAAGCAGCATCTCTGGAGAGATGGAATGCGTGACGTTTCGCGTCAAAACCCTTCTTCAGACTGAGAGTCAGTGGAGATGGAGTCCAGATATATGGAAGGGTAAGGTGTGAAAACAACAGATCAAAGCAGACGAAAAGGAAAAGGAAATGTAGAATGGTTCATGGTTAACTGAGGGGAAGGTGACAAGGAGACATACAATCAGTAAAATTAATCAGATGGACAGTGAAACTAGTCGGAAAACTGGAGTGGGTTAGGGACGGAGAGAGAGAGAAAGTAAGGGTGACTTAAAGTTAGAGACATCGATATTCATACCGCTGGGTTGTAAGAAGCCCAAGCGAAATATGAGGCGCTGCACATGTCCAGCATGACTGGTTGCAGTCTCTGTAGATTCATTCAACACCAAATCAGTGAATTATGAAACCTTTTGCTGTAATTGTCTCAGTAAAATGAATGCTGTTGAATGAAATTGAGTGACAATGTTGCATTGACTTCACAAGCTCACGTTAGAATTAGGCCATTCAGCCCATTGAGTCTACAATCACGGCTCATCTCTGCCTCCTAATCCCATTTTCCTGCCTCCTCCCCATAACCCTTGACACCCGTTCTAATCAAGAGTCTGCCTTAAAAATATCCACTGACGTCCTCCACAGCCCTATGTGGCAATGAGTTTCACAGATTAAATACCCTCTGACTAAAGAAGTTCCTCCTCACCTTCTCTCCAAAAGAGTGCCCTTTAGGGCTCTTTCTAAAAGAACAACTTCTGAACAATTACTACTGAACAATCTATTTCATTAAAAAATAATATTACACACTCAGATGTTATATATGCTCAGAAAAACATTATAAATATTGTGATGTATAAAATAATAAATATTATATTTAAATATATGATATTTCAGCTTCTTCTTAAATCATGTATATGTCCCAATCTTTATATCCCCAGTAAATGATATAATGTGCATTGTATAATTGTGATATTTATCTCCTGATTCGTTGTCTGTGATCTAGTTAGTGATTAGGTCAATGCTAAATTCTTGTGTTACTGCACATATCTCCCAAAGAAGGTGGAAGGAAGGTTTGAAACCTTCAGAATAGAGGTAATTGGATAGAGGTGGAGAGCCTGCTGAATCTGTGAGCACGCTATTTCTCAATGGCAGTAGCAAGCACCGATACATTTTGTTCTGAACATGCAATCCAGATAATTAAAATCATAAAAGATATACAAGAAATGCTAGAGTAAGTCAACGGGACAGGCAGCATCTCAGGACAGAAGGAATGGGTGATGTTTCGGGTCTCAACTCGAAACATCACCCCTTCGTTCTCTCTAGCGATGCTGTCACTCCCGCTGAGTTACTCCAGCATTTTGTGTCTATCTTCGGTGTAAACCAGCATCTGCAGTTCCTTCACACACAATTAAAACAATAAAACAGGCTGCTCATCACACCAAAGAGAATTCAAAAAAGCATAACATTCCAGAAATACTCTGCAGGTCGGGCACATCAATGTAGAGAGAATAAAAGAGTTACTCTTTCAGACAATAATCTTTCATCATAAAATTCAAACGCAAGTTTTAGTCTTCAATAAAGGGAGCGGAATGGGAGGAGAGAACAACAGAAGGACTGTGATATGAGAGAGCAGCTGATGAGGGTTAGATGGTTCACTCATGTTCCTCTTTTGTACAATGAGGACGAAGAAAGAAGAGAGTACATGTAAAAGGGACTATTGGGTCAAGTGAAAGAATGTAGTAAAGCTATTGGTGGGTGACATAAAGTAGGTCAGGAATTAGTATAAATTAGCAGGGATGATAAAATGTGTGAAATAATTAGTGAAGTTGAAAAGAGAAAAATGACCACTGCATCCACCTCTCCTTTCTACTTCCCATCCCGTAGTTGAGCGGCTTTGTAGGTTAATTGGCTCTCTGTACATTGCACCTGGTGTTTAGTGAGTGGATGCGAAAGTGGAATAACAGAGAAATAGTTGGAATGGGAGATCAATGGTCGGCATGGACTCAGTGGGCCGAAGAGTCGTGTTCCCACGCTGTATCTAAAAATAATTATCAAAAAAATCAAAATAATGAGTTGACTCTTGACTCTTCCTTCTGATGTCGAAGATTCAAGGGTTTCTTCTTCGACCCCCCCCCCCCACTCACCATCAGTCTGAAGAAGGGTTTCGACCCTTAAGGATAAAGGGGAAATCCTTTAAAACCGAGATGAGAAGAACTTTTTTCACGCAGAGAGGGTGAATCTCTGGACCCTCTGCCACAGAGGCCTAGTTGAGGCCAGTTCCTTCGCTATATTTAAGAGGGAGTAGATGTGGCCCTTGTGGCTAAGGGGATCAGGGGGTATCGGGATACTGAGTTGGATGATCAGCCATGATCATTTCTGGGTGGTGTGCAGGCTCGAAGGGCTGAATGGTACTCCTGCACCTAATTTCTATGATGACCCTAAAAACATTGCCTCCCCTTCGCTTCATAGAGCTGAGTTCTCCAGCATTTTTGTGTACCTTCGAAGATTCAAGTCCCCTTTAAAGAGCTGTGGGCAAATGATTTGTCCTGAAATTCCAACGCTGCACCCAGCCAGGATTCAGATTCAGATTCAGATTCAGATTCAACTTTAATTGTCATTGTCAGTGTACAGTACAGAGACAACGAAATGCATTTAGCATCTCCCTGGAAGAGCGACATAGCATATGATTTGAATAAATATTTACATTAGCATATATACAGACATAGTGTTGCATCTCATGGGGAATAATAGAATGGAGATCACATCTAAACTCCCAAATGGGTATGAAGAGTCCATAAACGTTTATTCAAAAATAAGAAGGGTGATTCCTCCAGTGTCATGGGCGAGCCTTGCCTATCAAGCCACCACAGTAGAACATATTTATTACCTGGTTATTATCTCATTTACATGGAACCTAGTTGTGCTCCAAATAACTGTTGCATGTCCTTCATTGCTAGAGTGAATGCAATTAAAAAAATACTTAATTGGCTGGAAACTACTTTAGGGTGTTTTAAGTTTGTAAAAGCCTGTCAGGTTTGTTAGATATCCCCTGCCCTACTCTTGGTGGCTGGCTTTACACAAAATTCTGGAATTCCCTTCCCAAACCTCTCCCTTACTCCATGTCCCTCTACTTTCACAAATCTCATTGTAATCTAACTCTTTAACCAAGCTTTTACCCACCTGTTGTAATGTATTTTCCTTTGGTCCCGTTAACTATCAATGGATTAAACATCTTCAAAGTGTTTCAGCACAGATTAAAGCTGCCAAATCTGAATAAGTACATGTTAAGTACATAGCAGAAGAGTACACGTCACAGGGCTGGAAACTGGAAGTATACTGAGTTAATTCTGCTACCACCATCATCTACTGCGACAAGTAATGGCTTCCACTGATTGTCGCTGGAAGCCTGAGTCCTTTTCAGGATGGACGATGACAGCGAGGCCAACATTTGTAACAAGATGGACATGAAAAGAAGAAGATTGCTCTAACATTAGCTTTTGAGTAAAATATCTTCCATCAGTGGTGATATATGGAAGCTAATTGACATGCAAGTCCAAATGGTTGGAATTGGCAGTTAGAAATACTATGAGTAATCTCAGATGCCTATTCTAAATTTCATAATGCCTCTTTGCTTGTGTTTATTCATTTGTTGTTTCATTAGCTTGCTTGGCAGTTAACATTGAAGCAACAGTCTGGTATACTTTTCATGTATTTCAATGCCACACCAGATCACATGACAGCCTTTAAATGTCCTTATGGGACAGAATATTGATTCACCTCAATGAAAGAACAAACTGTCACTAACGCAAGGGAAGTGCAGAACAATTAAATGGGCGTGCAGATATGCTAAACCCAAGAAAAGCATGAACAAAAATCCCGAGTCAAAGTGAATAACCAAAGCGTAATAATACTAAGCTTTGTAGATGATGCATTGCGGGAGCTCGCATTTGCTGCATTGATGGCCAATTTCCATCACTCATGCTTATTTCTATTGTAAAATGGGTCATTGTGTTCCACTACAACAAAGGAGATTACAACTGAGAGCAGAACATGCTGTTCTAAAAATCCAAGGACCGCTACTGGAGTAGCAGGAGTATTAGTTGTGCCTTTCTGCATGATTTCAGACTGTATAGTAGCATGGTTACGTAAACTATAATGTGTCGGTAGAATTGTCTGGAAACAATTTTCTTGGATGCCTGATAGTGCATAACACAACGCAAATCATTACTGTTCCTTAGAGTTATGAGTCAGAGCATCAACTGTTTAAGTTAAAGTGGTGGTGAAAATCATATTAACCCCTATAATTATTGGACCAATTTGTTTTTGTATAGACAGGGAGCTAATGTGCAATCACAAGAAAAATGGATAGTAGAGAGTCCTGAACTACTATCTACCTCATTGGTGACCTTCGGACTATCTTTACTGGCTTTACCTTGCACTAAACGTAATTCACTTATCATGTATCTATACACTGTAAATGGCTCGATTGTAAACATGCATTGTCTTTCCGCTGACTGATTAGCATGCAACAAAAGCATTTCACTGTACCTCGGTGACAATAAACTGAACTGAACTGAGCAAGGTGCGTCCAGGACATAGGCAGACAAGGTTTGGAAGAGATGATGTTTCAGGAGCAGGGAACGTGGCTTCAGAAAGGTGGAGTTCTTAGTTAACAAAAAGAGGGTTGCAGCCTCAGATAGATCCAACAAAAACAAGCTCTGTTACGGAGGTGAATGTACGTGGTCATTCTGCCGCTTAAATATGTGTCATTAAATCCTGTTTCTTTAAAAATAATGTTGCTGCACAAATTTAATGTGGTGTGACTTCCTGTAAAATGTGTTTCAGATCCATTCTCATCCAATATCTCTAAAGTAAAGCAAAGCCTCCATCCAACCAGATCCATTGATGTGCCTTCATTTCACACTGCCCCTCACTAATGAATATCAGGGCTTGGACATCTATTTGCTGCACTTTTAGCTCAGCCCTAACTGCCCGAGAGAAGTTGATGGTGAGCCATCTACATGAACTGCTAGTCCTTCAGTTACGGGAAGAGTTCCAAGAGTTAGCCCCTGCGGCAATGAATGACCAGCCGGAAGTAGGATTATGGATGCTCCTGTGTATCTCACGCCCTTCACCTTCTTGGTGGTTGAGGGCAGGGGTTAGGATATGGGTAGCCAAGGTAAATAACTCCAGTGCAGGCTGTAGAAGGTACTCACAGAGGCCCCTCAATTGATGACATTCTCACCTGCTGTACAAACCCCTCCCCTCCATTTCCCCTTTCCTAAAAGTACCCTGATAAAACATGAACACTTCACCCCCCCCCCTCTACAGATGCTCTCATGCATGATGAGTATTTTCACCATTTCTCATAGTGAGAGGAGAGAGACAAACAGACAGAGACATAATGCAACAATGACAGAGCGAGGCAGACAGAAAGACTGGGAGAGGGAGAAACTGAGAGAGAAAGAGCATGGAATCAGGCTCTTTGGTCCCATGCCAGCCAACATGTATCTATTTTTACACCACCACTACATGACCCATTTTATTTTCCCCACAATTCCACCAACTCCCCCTTCCCCTATGATTCCAGCACTCTCCTATCCATTACTTAAATGGCCTATTCGGTGTCAGAGGTTATGGGGAGAAGGCAGGAGAATAGGGTCAGGAGGGAGAGATAGAGCAGCCATGATTGAATGACGGAGTAGACTTGATGGGCCGAATGGCTGAATTCTACTACTATTCCTTATGACTTATGACCTTATTAGCCTCCCTGTGCTGCACATTTGGTTTGTTGGACACCCGGAGGATGCCCCTGCAAACAGAGCAAGCACCTGCAAACCCCACAAAGACAGCACTGAAACATTTCTATCAATCACAAGTTATAACTGTTCCTTTGAAAACAGGCCATTGCAGAGTTTCACCATTAAGCTATTACCTCAACGTGATCACATCACACTCTGTTTAAAATAGCAACAACAAAAAAAAGGAAAAAAAATCAAACAAATGCTTTGACCTAAACATAACTCTCTTCGATCACATGAGTCATAAGCCCAGTGACTGCCTCCCATCCCAGTTTATACAAATAGTTGTTTGTACAACCATTAACTACGCTGTGGTGAACTCTAATGGGCAGACGGTCATGATAAACAATGACATGGATTTTTTTTTTACAACAACAGAAGCCATTTAGAATTGCAAATCCTAACCTTGGAAGATGTGTACCATTAATGTCAGGGAGTGGATGCAGGTACAGATAGTGTGTTCTACCGACTGCAATGGAACTGACAATTGGATAGAATGTACCATCAGCTATTAGCTCTTTGCTAAGATTTGAGGGCTTGAGTTATTAGGATAGACTGGATAGAACTGTTAATCCTGGAGAAAAGAAGGCCGAGGGTTTATGAAATTATGAAGCCCATCTTCTTCTTTTCGTGTCCATCTTGTTACTAATGTTGACCTCGCTGTCATCGTCCGTCCTGAAAAGGACGCAAACTTCCGGTGACAATCAGTGGGAGCCATCTCTTGTCGCAATAAGTGACGGTGGTGGCAGAATTAGCTCAGGATGCTTCCAGTTACCAGCCACGCGACGTGGACGCTTCTGCTATGGGGCCTGAAGCCCATATACAAGGTGATTAACCACAGACTTTTCCCCAGGCTAAGGAAGACCAAATAGAAGAAATGGATTAAAGGTGAGAAGGAAAGGTTTAAAAGATACCTGAGGAACAGGTTTTGCACAAGAGGAAGGTGGGTATATGAAACAAGTTGCAAGGGGAAGTAGAGTAGGGTAGAGGCGAGTACAAATACAACATTTAAAAGGGTCCTGGACAGGTACATGGATAGGAAAGGTTTAGAGGGATAAGGGCCAAACTCAGACAAATGGCATTAGTTCAGGAAGACAAATTGGTCGGCATGGGTAAGTTGGGTTAAATGGCTTGTTCTATGACTATAACATCCCCATTAAAATGTGTTTGATTAAATGTGAGGTGACTTATTGCTGAACAATGAAGCAACATGATGGCGATAACAGGTAAATGTGATAATAGACCGGTAGGTCTTTACAGAAGCTGCTCACAGGCTGCCCTGAGGTTAACAAGCATAAATGATTAACTAGCACCAGTCAAGTCCAGCATGCATTGGATTGTTGAACTTTTACAGTAGAATATAGAAGCAATGTAGAAGCAATAATATAAGAAGCTTCTGCAAAGAACAAAGCGATATTGACCTGATCATGAAAGAAGAAAAGAAACCTGCCCATTATGATGTTGCAGCGACACATTCAAGTTACATTATTTGTTGATATAAATGTAACAGTCAACAGAAAGTGGGTTGTCCAACTGCTTTTCATTGATGAAGAAGGGTCCCGACCTGAAAGGTCACCCGTTCCTTCTATCCAGAGATGCTGCCTGACCCGCTGAGTTACTCCAGCATTTTGTGTCTATCTTCAGTGTAAACCAGCATCTGCAGTTCCTTCCTACAAAACTTTTCATTAATGTAGACCTTGGAAGGCTCTGATCCTTCGGTAAGATCATCCAGAAACTGAGGATGGCCTGTGTCTGATATGTAATTTTGCCTACTACTGAGATACCATTGCGCGCGCAAATGTGAAAATCAAAGAATTGCAGGAGCTGGAAGTCTGAAATGAAAACAGAAAATAGTCTGGACACTCAGAAGGTCAGGCACCATCAATGGAAGGAAAAATGCATTGGATGTTTCAGATCAACAACCCTTGTCAGAATTGGGAAAGAGCAAAAACAAATTGGTTTTCAATAGCAGACGGGGTGTGGGGGTGGGGGGGGGAGGTCGAAACACATATGACAAGTGGAACATCTCTGACAGTGAGCTCAGACGTGTTGTGAAGATAGTTCAAAGCATACAATATAGAACAGTGCAACGCAAGAACAGGCCCTTCAGCCCATCATGTCTGTACTGACCATGAAGCCAGTCTAACCAATCCCATTTGCTTGCAAGAGGTCTGTTGCCCTCTATTGATTGCCTGTTAATATCTATCTATTATATAAAACTCAAATCCGTCCGCCGTCCGCCTGCAGTACGGATCCCTTCCTGCCTTTTGATTCGTTGACGGCTGCTCCTTCCTATCAGCTTCCAACACACTTCGAAACAAAGTTACAAGACAGGAACACTGAACTTTTCACTGCTGCAGCAGGCAGGGGAGGTGCAATTGAGGGAGGCAGGGGAGTGCTGGAAACTTACATTTGGCAACGGCTTCAATTCCATTGGAGGAGACGGGTGCATGGTGGAATATTGGGTTGGGGGAATCACACCATTGGGGGAGCAGACCCAACGGGTCTGCACTTGGTCTAGTAATCATCTAAAAGTCTCTTTATTGTATCTGCTTCTATCACATTCTAAGAAACTTATTGTACACTAGTCCTTTATGCATTTCCATTCTCACCTTAAACCTATGTCCTCTAGTATTCAACATTTTCAAGCTGAGAGAAAGATTATTTCTACCTGATCTTAAATCGTTCTATCAGTTCACCCCCACCCAACATTCCAGAGGAAACAATGCAAGTTTGTCCAACCTCTCCTTCTAGTTAATGTACTCGAGCAACATCTTGGTGAAACTCTTCTGCAACCTCATCTCAGCCTTCATATCTTTGCTATGGTGTGGCAACTGGAACTGCATACAATACATCAAATGCGGCTCAACCAAAGTTTTATGGCCTTTATCCACCAAGGGAAGCATGCCGTACACATTCTACACCAGCCCATCCACTTGTGTTGGAAGGAACTGCAGATGTGGATACAGTAGATAAGGTTGGAGGAGGTGCAAGTGAACCTCTGCTTTGCTCCTCCTCCAACCTCATCTACTGCATCCATTGTTCAAGATGTGGAGTATTATACATCAACAAGACCAAACGTAGACTGGGCGATCGTTTCGCTGAACACCTTCACTCAGTCCGCCTGGACCTGCCTGATCTACCGGTTGCTCCTTCCCATTCCCACACTGACCTTTCTGCCCTGGGTCTCCTCCATTGTCAGAGTGAGGCTAAACGTAAATTGGATGAACAGCATCTCATATTTTGTTTGGGAAGCTTACAGCCCAGTAGTGTGAATATTGATTTCTCTAACTCCAAGTAACCCCGCCATTTCCTCTCTCACCATTCTTCCCCCACCAAAGTCGCACCAGCTTCTCATTTTCACCCACAAACAGCTAACAATGGCCTGTTTCCTTTATCATCGTTACTCTTTTGCATATTTTTCATTCATTGTTCTATATCTCTCTATATCATTCCCTTTCCCGTGACTCTCCTTCTGAAGAAGGGTCTCGACCTGAAATGTCGCCCATTCTTTCTCTCCAGAGATGCTGCCTGTCCCACTGAGTTACTCCAGCTTTTTTGTGTCTATCTTTGGTTTAAACCAGCATCAGCAATTCCTTCCTAGATATAGATCTTTGTTAGTTGGAAGAAGCTAACAACCAAGCAAACAGACATAAAATGTAGTCGCTGACAGTAACTGGTCAGGGAACTGGGAAGGGGAAGGGATGGAGAGAGAGGGGAAGCAAGGGTTACTTGAAGTTTGAGAAGTCAATGTTCATACTGCTGGGGTGTAAGCTGCCCAAGCAAAATATGAGGTGCTGTTCCTCCAATTTGCACTGGGCCTCACCCTGACAATGGAGGGGGCCCTGAACAGAAATGTCTGTGTGGGAATGGGAGGGGGAGTTAAAGTGTTTAGCAACTGGGAGATCTGGTAGGTTTAAGTGGACTGAGTGGAGGGGTTCAGCGAAACGATCGCTGAGCCTGCGCGTAGTCTCGCGGATATATGGGATTCCACACCTGGAACAGCGGATACAGTAGATTATGTTGGAGGAGGTGCAAGTGAACCTCTGCCTCACTAGAAAAGACTGTTGGGGCCCTTGGACGGAGTCGAGGGGGAGGTATAGGGGCAGGTGTTCCATCTCCTGCTGTTGCAGGGGAAATTACCTGGGGAGGGGGTGGTTTGGGTGGGAAGGGATGAGTTGACCAGGAAGTCGCGGAGGGACCGGTCTCTGGGGAAAGCAGAAAGGGGTGGAGATGGGAAGATGTGGCCAGTGGTTGGATCCCCTTGGAGGTGGTGAACATGTTGGAGGATTATATACTGTATGCGACGGCTGATCGGGTAGAAGTTGAGTGCAAGGGGGACTCTGTCCCAATTACGACTGGGGGGAGGGGGAACAAGAGCAGAACTGCGGGATATCTAGGTGACCCTAGTGAGGGCCTCATCTCTGATGGAAGAGGGGAATCCCCATTCCCTAAAACTGAGGACATCTCTGATTTCCTGGTATGGAACACCTCATCCACTTATGTGGCCACTTCCAAGGAACTATGGACTTGCTCCCAAAGATTCCTCTAAAAATCAATCCTCCTAATAGTTCTGTGATTTATTGTATACTCTCCACTTGCCTTTGACCTCTCAAAATGCATCAACTCACACTTCTCAATTCTTCACAACACTATCTCTGGCTGACTTAGATCCTCCTGTATCCTTAGACAACCTTCCTTGCCATCGACACCTTCACCACTTTCGTGTTGTTTGCTGTTATTGAAGTAGTCTAGTGGGCGGGTTAATGAAGGATAGGTGGAAGGAAATAACATCAATAAACAAGGCTGGAACGTGAGGACAATTTGCAGAGGGATGACCTAAGGCAATAATATGAGCTTCGTTTTTCACTCACATTGTCATTGCCTGAGCTACTTATCATCCCCTACAGCTCTGCATTCTGCAGCTTTAACATTTCCTTGTTTGTGTTTTCTCTCTCTGGACACCGTCATTTCACTGCAATACTGCTTATCCCAACGGAAACCCTGACCTCACCCAATCAAAGGCACTTTCCATGTCTTATCCAGCTCACTCTCAGAGCCTCTGCAACTGAACACTAACTTATTTACTCTCCATTGCAATTCTGATGGCGAATCTTTGACCTTAGACATTAGTTGTTACTTTTTCCACCGACCCCTTTCTCTGCCGAACATTATGAGTGTTTCCAACATTTTCTATTCAGTGCCTGAAGAAGAGTCTCAAACCAAAATGTCACCAATTCTTTCTCTCCAGAGATGCTACCTGTCCCGCTGAGTTACTCCAGCATATCGTGTCTATCTGCAGTGTAAACCAGCATCTGCAGTTCCTTCCTACACATTTTCTATTTATATTTGCATGCAAACGTGAATGGCTATATGCAAAACAACTAGCCTATGAATTAACACCGAAGAACAGGTCTCAGAAATAACAGAGTTATATCAAATAATACAACATGAAATAGTTAATAAGACAAAGGAGTGAGACAGCATGTTGAATAATCAAGGCGTCGACACATCCACTGTAGAGAAAATGTCTAACCTGATTATTTCAGTAATTTAGAGGGATTAGGAGGACCTTGAAATAGAGGCAATTTGAAAATTAGATGGACATCTAAGAGTCAAAAAGAATTAATATGTAGAATGAACTATGCTGGAGCAGATACAATTAAGAAGGAGCATTGGAGAAATGTATCTCCTCCATACGTCAAAATTAAGCTGTCTGTACATTGCAGTTTCTGAATCCTTATCATTAAGGTCATTATAACCTTTTGAAACAAGCATCCCTGAAATAACTTCTGAAAATAGATTTGTGTTTGCCGCACTAGGGAGGCAACTCACTTGTGTGATACATTTTATAGCATCAAGCTCTTGCCCAAATAAAAGGAATCGGGGTTGCTTTGCTGTAACAGGCTTGTCTCCAGAATGACACAAGTGGGAGTTGTATTGCGGACTGGGTGGATAATTCGCAGATATATTAACATCAAAACTTTAAGTTGAACAATTCCCTCTTCATCCATTCTTTGGGGGGGTCAATAAATCAATAATTATCAATCCTACCCACCTATCTTTTACATGACAGAAACTAAGAGCACTTTACACCATGAAGCCACTTTTTCTGAAGATATTCAATGAGCCTTGCAGCATGGGGAGAGAAATCAAAGTGTCACAACTCCTCTGTTTCATCCTCGTTACGTCAGATGTTGCAGTTAAAATACCCTATAGAACATAGAACATAGCACAGGAGAGCAGAGTGCAGCATAGGAACAGGCCCTTCAGCCCAACCTGCCCTTGCTAACCATGGTGCACCATCTACACTAATCGCACCTGCCCGTGTTTTGCCCATATCCCTCTAAACCTTACCCATCCATGCATCTGTTCAGATATCTTTTACATGTTGTACAACTTGGGGCGGCACGATGGTGCAGCAGTAGAGTTGTTGCCTTACAGCGCCAGATCCAATCGTGACCATGAGTGCTATCATCACGGAGCTTGTAAGTTCTTCCTGTGACCTGCGTGGGTTTTCTCCGGATGCTCCAGCTTCCTCCCACACTCCAAAGGTGTACAGGTTTGTAGGGTAATTGGCTTTGGCAAAATTGTAAATTGTCCCTAGTGTTTATCGGATAGTGTTAGTGTGCGGGGATCGCTGGTTGGTGCTGACTTGGGTGGGCCGAAAGCCCTGTTTCAGCACTGTATCCAGAAACTAAACTAAATTACCTGCCTTAATTACCTCCTCTAGTAGCTTGTTCCATATACCTGCCCCTCTGTGTGAAAGAGTTGCTCTCAGGTTCCTATTAAATCTCCTCTACCTACATGTGATACATATCCCTCCATTCCTTGCATATCCATGCATTGGTGGAAATCCCGGGGGGGCCAGGGGGGACGTGTCCCCTCCATGTTTTCCGAGGTGGGGACGCCCCCCCCCCCAACATTACAAGCTTTGTAAGGTATGTCGGGTTTAATAAGTAGTCGTTCGTTTCGATTAATTCATCATTTCATTCCTCTGACTCAAAAAAATGATGTGCTAACTGTCTATGTCACTGTTTACTGCTACATTAATATCCATTCCTTCATCCTTAGTAATTATAATTGTGTCACATCGTTTTCATGAGTCAGAGGAATGGAGTGTTAAATGCCTCGACGCATCTGAGTTTTCAAGACATCTCCCGTTAATTTTATTCAAAGGAACACAAAATACTTGAAGCCAGGTCAGTTCACGAAAACGATGTGTTAACTGTCATTGTTAACTGCTACATCGATATCCATTCATTAATCCTTATAATATAATTGTGTGAACTGACCTTGCTTCAGGTATGCTGCGTTCCTTTGAATAAAATTAACAGGAGATGCATTTAAAACTGTCAGATGCGGGCACAATTATCATTTGAACTTTGGAGGCTGACTTACTTAGAGAAGGAATAGGCGACGTTTCGGGTCGAGACCCTTCTTCAGACCCTTTGTGAACATCGAAATGTCTGACGGTCCAATGCGGAGATGTTTGAAGAGAAGCCTTCCAGACAATACTTAATCTCAAAAGGAGAGACAAATAACACTGCATTCATTTTTCATGCGGGTACCACTTTCCAAAAGGTATATTTTAAGTGCTGATCAACTACCTATCTTTTCTCATTTCACTTTTTAATATTTTGTATGAATATTATTGCATGGAAGAAACTGCAGAAAATCGACCATATCATGTGTGAGCAGCCCGTTCTTATTCAGTGATATCATGAAAGAATGTTACTTAATCATATACTTTACCCAGGCACTTATTTAGGTTAGATTCAGTAAGATTCAGTCTCATTTTCATCAATTTCACCTCATTCTAGATCTAGCTAGCTAATCACGAGATCCGACATCATATTGTTAAAGGATGATTTTCCAGTATCAATTGCAATATCTAATGTTTATCTCAACTTTATGAAATACTGTTTAAGAAGGAACTGCAGATTCTGGAAAATCGAAGGTAGACAAAACTGCTGGAGAAACTCAGCGGGGACAAAACTGCTGGAGAAACTCAGCGGGGAGTCCCCATTGACTTTCTCCAGCAGTTTTGTCCCCGCCAAGAAAATGCTGGAGAAACTCAGCGGGGACCCCAGAAACAGAAGATAGACACACATAGCTGTAGTCACTGAGCGGGACAGGCAGCATCTCTGGAGAGAAGGAATGGGTGACGTTTCGGGTCTTTCTAACTTAACGTGTAGTTATGACTGATCGGAACAGTAGTTGATATACGCTGTGGAAATCAAACGCGTATTTTAGTTTTAAAGCTTGCTCTGTTTTTAGAGCACGATCGTATTTCTAAGTTGTTGCTCGCAATATAGACACCGGCAGTTGGCTGGATTTTCTCCCGAGGATTTAGTTCGCTCTGCCTGTTATCGCTGGAGGCCCGAGCTAGTCTTGAAGTCTCTTCCTTTTACTTGGTAGATGTGTTTGGGAGCGAAGCAGCGTGCTCCGGGGGGTGGAGGGGACATGATGTTAATTAGGAAGGGTACACTCGCTTGCATTTTTTAGTGATCACTTTCACGAACAAACATGGTCTGAAACAAAAATTCCACCGAATAGAGGGGCAGATGAGTTACAACATTCAATGCACCTCCCGGGGTACAGGCGAGTCTGTAAGAATCATCCCACTGACACTAATGGTGCGAATAGTAGACAGAAAATGCTGGAGTGACTCAGCGGGTCAGGCAGCATCAGTGAAGGAAAGGTCCTGACCAGACACATCGCCCACTCCTCTCCAGAGATGCTGCCTGGCCCGCTGAGTTACTCCAATGTTTTGTGTCTGTCTTCGGTGTAAATCAGCATCTGCAGTTTCTTCCTACACAATGAATGATGAAAACAGTTATATTTTTGTCAACTCAAACCGCAATGGTTTTGTTTTCTGGGCTGGCTATATTCCTGATGCTGTTTAACATTAACTGCCTAACGCGCTGTTGCAATGTTTGAGAGAACCTATGTCCTACACCCCAATCATTTGATAATTAGCAAAACATACAATGCTGTTCAATTTCTTGTTTAGTTTTTAATTTGGAGTGGAACAATGTAGAAAAGAACGAGTACGTTCTTTCATAGACACAAAAAGCTGGAGTAACTCAACAGGTCAGGCAGCATCTCTGAAGAAAAGGAAAAGGCGACGTTTTCGGTCGAGACCCTTCTTCGGACCCAAAATGTAACCTATTCCCTTATCTAGAAATGCTGCTGACCCGCTGAGTTCCTCCAGCAGTTTATGGTTTGCTCAAAGTGCCAGGATCTGCAGTTCCTGGCATTTCCTGGTTTGATAACATGCCCAGTAACATCGAGCTAATGTCAATTATGATTTACCATTAAGATACATAGTGATCGTGCTATAACATCAGGGTAAGCGTTCAAGCAAGAAAACCAAGCCCAATGCCAAAGTAGTTTCTAAACTGCTATAGGACAATCATTGATGTCATCTTCAGTGATGAGCTATCCACGTGTTGGCAAACGCACAAGCTAAATGTTTCACCAATAAACCGTATCCCAGTGCCACATGAGAATCTAAAATGTCTTTGGCAAATAGAGAGGGGGAATCTCCACCTGTAGATTGAATTGAATTTCCTTTATTGTTATTCAAACAAGTTTGAACAAAATTTTGTGCATGACAGTAACAAAGGCAACAAAACACCCAATTACAGAGACCAAATGCTTTCTGCAGATTATAAAGCAATTTTATTAACGAATTGACACCCTCTATTTTTACAGCCGGCAATTGGGGAAAAAATGTTTAATACATCCAAGAATACAAAGTTTTAGGTTGCATATAATGCAGATCATTTATATATTGCTTGGTTTTAATAGCTTTGGTTTCCATACTACAGCTACCACATATTTAAAAACATAATATAGGACATAATATAGGACAAGCATTCAACTTCTGCAGCTTCAGGCAATTCACTTTCTTCAAGATCAAATTTAGTTTAGAGATACAGCGCAGAAACAGGCCCTTCGGCCCGTCATGTCTGTGCCGACCAGAGATTCCCACACATAACACTATCCTACAAACACTACAGACAATTTTACAATATTACCCTAGCCAATTAACCTGCAAACCTGTATGTCTTGTGTGGGAGGAAACCAGAACTCCTGGAGAAAACCCACGCAGGTCACGGTGAGAATGTACAAGCTCTGTACAGACAGCACCCGTAGTCAGGATCGAACCCGGGCCTCTGGCGCTGTAAGGCAGCAACTCTACCGCTGTGCCACCGTGCTGCCTATGAAATGTTAACTTTGTTTTTGTTTTCCACAGGTAATGCCAACCCTGCTTAGTGTTTCCAGCATTTACTTTTTTAATATAAACTGTATGGACTGGTATAGAGGGACAGAAGACATTCAAAGCTGAAGCCCAGAAGAGTTGAAGAACATGGGTGGAAAAAGTGAGACTGGCATTGTGCAAGAGGACAGCAATGGAGCACAATTGAAGGAGAGGAAAGGATTATATGGATGGAAGAGATTACAATGTTAATTGCAAAACTATAGCGAGATCTGAAAATATTACACATTCTAAAATGTATATGTAGCTTAAATGAGAGCCAATGAAGGGCGACAAACATAATTTGACCTGAGATCGGGTATATGCCACATGTGTTTTCTCAATGCTTGCCTACGTTTCCATCTTTTACCTTCGGGGTTTCAACTCCAGTTCCAGATATCCAAGTTCTGACCCAATCCGGATTACAGGTATCGACCCAATCCACCGCTTTTCAAAGTTGTCTTGTTGAGTCTCATTGTCTGTAACTCGTTTTCACCTAGCTCACAGCTGACAATGGCCTGTTTCCTTTATCATTGTTACTTTTTTGCAAGGCAAGTCAAGTCAAGTCATTTATTCGTCACATACACATACGAGATGTGCAGTGAAATGAAAAGTGGCAATGCTCGCGGACTTTGTGCAAAAAGACAAACAAACAAACAGCCAAACAAACTACAAATAGAATGGAACAGAATCACATATTATTTTACATATTAAATATTGTGGGCGGAAGGAAAAAGGGAAAAAAACAGCAATTTAAAAAAAAGCAGTAGAGTGGTCCAGTAAAAGTTAGTCCCTGGTGAGATAGGAGTTTACAGTCCTAATGGCCTCTGGGAAGAAACTCCTTCTCAACCTCTCCGTTCTCACAGCATGGCAACGAAGGCGTTTGCCTGACCGTAGCAGCTGGAACAGTCCGTTGCAGGGGTGGAAGGGGTCTCCCATGATTTATATTAGCTCTGGAGTTGCACCTCCTGATGTATAGTTTCTGCAGGGGGGCGAGTGAAGTTCCCATTGTGTGTTCGGCCGAACGCACTACTCTCTGCAGAGCCTTCTTGTCCTGGGCAGAGCAATTCCCAAACCAGATGGTAATATTTCCAGACAAGATGCTTTCCACAGCCGCTGAGTAGAAGCACTGGAGGATCCTCGGAGACACTCTGAATTTCCTCAATTGCCTGAGGTGGTAAAGGTGCTGCCTTGCCTTACTCATGAGTGCTGAGGCGTGTGATGCCCATGTCATATCCTCAGAGATGTGGACTCTCAGATATTTAAAACAGCTCACCCTATCCACAGTATCCCCATTTATACTCAATGGTGTGTATGTCCTCGGATGATGTGCCCTCCTAAAGTCCATGATCAGCTCCTTAGTTTTTTTGATGTTCAAGAGGAGGTCTGTTGGCCTGACACCAGAGTGCCAGATCAGTCACCTCCTCCCAGTAGGCCTTCTCATCGTTGTCTGAGATCAGGCCCACCACCACTGTGTCATCAGCAAACTTGATTATTGAGTTGGAGCTGAACCTAGCCACATAGTCATATGTGTACAGGGAGTACAATAGGGGACTGAGGACGCAACCCTGCAGCGATCCAGTGCTCAGGGTGAGGGACTTCGATGTATTCCCTCCCATCTTGACTACCTGGGGCCTGGCGGTGAGAAAGTCCAGGGCCAGGCACACAGGGGGGTGTTGAGCCCTAATTCCAGTAGCTTCTCGACCAGTCTGGTGTGGACTATCATGTTGAAGGCTGAACTGTAGTCTATGAACAGCATCCTCACGTAGCCCCCCTTCTGGCTGTCAAGATGAGAGAGAGCGGTGTGCAGGACCTGGGAGACCGCATCGTCCGTGGATCTGATCGGACGGTATGCGAACTGTAACGGGTCCATGTTGCGAGGGAGGAAGGCGCAGATGTGTTTCTTCACCAGCCTCTCAAAGCATTTCATGACCACCGAGGTGAGGGTCACCGGACGGTAGTCATTCAGACAGGTTGGGGAGGCATTTTTTTGGTACCGGTACAATGATGGATTTTTTGAAGCAGGCAGGGACCACGGACTTGTCCAGGGAGAGGTTGAATATTGTAGTGAGCACCAGAGCTAGCTGCGTAGCACAGGACTTGAGTACTCGCCCCGAGATGCCATCGAGGCTTGCAGCTTTCCCCGTGTTCACCCTTGTCAGAGCCCTCCTCACGTTGTGCTCGGACAGCGAGAATGTGTGCATATTCCTCCCTTCAGCCTCATTAGCCAGCCCGCTGGCGGTATTGTCGATAGTCGGCAGACCTGGGGTGGAGTTGCCCATCTCGAAACGAGCACTAAAGGAGTTCAGGTCATCAGCTAGGGAGGTGCCGGCACTTGCGGATGAGGGTGGAGTGCTCCGGTAGTTGGTTACAGTCCGTAGCCCCTGCCACAGGCGTCTGGTGTCCTGCTGCTCCATCTGTGACTCCATCTTGTCCCTGTACCTCCTTTTTGCGTCCTTCACCGCCCTTCGCAGTCGGTAGGACTCTACCTAGTAGACGTCCATGTTTCCTGATGCCAGGCCCGAGTTGTAGGCAGCAGTGCGAGCATTCAAGGCAACACGAACGGACCTGTCTACCCAAGGTTTATGATTCGGAAAGGTGCTAACCCTTACCGTGGGGACGATGTTGTCGGTTATTGTTGCGATGAAGTCTGTGACTGCTTCCGCGAACTCACTGACATCACTGGAACTTGCTTGGAACATATTCCAGTCGACATCGCTCAGTGCATCTTGCAGCATGGCCTCTGACTGGTCGGACCACTGCTTTACGTCCCTCGTCTCTACCGCTTCCCGAACTATCTTTCTTTCATTTGTTCTATACCTCTCTATATCAGTCTATATCTTGTTTCCCTTTCCCGTGATTTTCAGTCTGAAGAAGGTTCTCGACCTGAAATGTCATCGATTCCTTCTCTCCAGAGATTCTGCCTAACCTGCTGAGTTACTCCAGCTATCTGTGTCTATCCTATGAGTACCAGAGTCCTTAATGATCTGAAGCATAGGTGGGTAGAATGAGGGGAGCCAACCAGTCAGCTAGGTGTGCATGAACTGGAAATGGCTGAAGGCAGCAATCAAGGTCAGTGCAGGGAAAGAAATAGACAGACGGGCAAAGTGATGGCACAGATATGTTTAGTTTAGAGATACGGCACGGAAACAGACCTTTCAGCCCACCGCGTCCACGCCGACCAGTGATCACCGCACAATAATACTATTCTACACACACTTGGATCGATCTTTACATTTTCCAAGCCAATTTACCTACATACCTGTTCATCTTTGGAGTGTGGGAGGAAACCAAAGATCTCAGAGAAAACCCACGCGGTCACGGGGAGAACGTACAAACTTTGTACAGGCAGCACCCATAGTCGGGATCGAACCCGGGTCTTGGGCGCTGCAAGCGCTGTAAGGCAGCAACTCTACCGCTGTGCCGGCCATGTAATATGTAATTCCAAAACATTTATCTTGTTTGAATCTGGCAACAAGGCTGAGAACGGTCTGGTTCAGCCTCAGTTGGTTATCAGAGAGATGGATGGTATGTGTGGGAAGAAAAGCATATTGCAGCGTTTACCAAAGATGACGGCTTTGGCTCACCCTATACTCATTTGCAAAAGGTGTGCCCTCACTCTGTACAGTATGTCAGACACGCAGTCTAGCAGCACGAGGAGGTCAAAGGTAAACTTGTGTTTCATCAGCAAAGATCTGTAACTGAATTGTTTTTTAATGATATTATCAGGGACAAAATGTTAATAAGTAAGTACAATTTTTAAAAAAAAATTGCGAGAACAACCAGCAGGAGTGGCAGGATAAGTATTACTTATGTAACATCAGTTGCTGTCCTCCCTGATAATATGACGTCAAATGATTTCCATTCCTTTATTTATACATGGAGTTTCCTATCAGTCTAAAATAAATGTTATTAGTTTGTCTTTGCTTTCTCCTATTATTTTATTATAGGATTATAGTTTTATTATTTTCTGCTTCTATGTTGTCTTTCACTACATACATGACATACATATTTAGGCACACCACTGCCACATGTATATTCCTGCACATATGCTCATATGCAAAAATTATATATACTGACTTCTTAACCTTTTCAAACTCTCAGATGGCCAGGGTGATAGGGATTATACACATAATGTAATTTAGAGATACAGCGTGGAAACAGGCCGCTGTTCCCACCGAGTCCGCACCGACCAGTAGTCACCCATACACTAATTCTATGTCTCCCACACTAAGTGCAATTTACAGAAGCCAATTAACCTACAACCTGCAAATCTTTGGAATGTGGGAGGAGACCGGAGCACCCGGAGAAATCGCCACGGTCACAGGGAGAACGTACAGACTCCATAGTCAGGATCAAACCCAGATCTCTGACGCTGCAAGCCAGCATCTCTACCACAGCACGCCACTGTGCCACTGAGAAATACAGGCCCTTCTGCCCACTGACTAGTGGTCACCCTGTACACTAGCACTATCCTACGCACTATAGACAATATAACATTTTAACAAAGCCAATTAATCTACAAACTTGTACGTCTTTGGAGTGTGGGAGAAAACCGGTGCACCCAGATAAACCCCACGCAGTCACAGGAGGAACGTACAAACTCCATACAGGCAGCACACGGGGCCAAGTTCAAACCCGGGTCCCTGGCTCTGTAAGGCAGCAACTCTAAAGTTGCGCCACTGTGCTGACCCTAAAAAACCATTGGGACAATCAGTCTTTTAGACTTCAGAGATGCAGCACGGAAACAAGCCCTCACAGGGAGAACATGCAAACTCCGTACAGACAGTACCTGAAGTCAGGATCAAGTCCGGGTCTCTACTGCTGCAAGGCAGCAACTCTACCGCTGCGCCACACTGCTGCCAATAGAATGATACTTACGTGAAGTCATAGATTTTAATTGTCTCCTTGTAAAAGATGATTCTTTAACTTGCTATATTTATGGAGTTAATTAAACTGTTGTATTTGAAGCAAAACAAATCATAGATTATCCCTTTGGTGGTTTTAGTTAAGGGAAGAATATTGTCCAGTTTATTTAAAACACCCTTCCTTTGTACCTTTGGTGTTATTACTTTAACCTGAATGGAGAAACAGCAGTAACTCGTCAGAATCTCAACATCTTCAACAATAGTGCTAAAGATTGAGCAGGAATAATAGGTTGAATTCATGGTGATTAATTAAATTATCATATTTGTTGCTCTTTTTCATGATTCCTGACTGTGCCGTCTTAAAGGACAGTGGAGCAAGATATGCTGAAGTGCTTATTGTAGTACAGGAAGCTATATTCATAGAAGACCTGAATCAGGCTCATTGGAAAAAAGGTGCTGTGTGGTAGTCTAACAGTAAAGGGATGTAAGAAGGATGGCATTCCCCAGAAGGAACCATCAAGATATTACTTTAGATTTTAGAGTTACAGCGCGGAAACATGCCCTTTTGGCCCATGGAGCCTGTGCCGACTAGTGATCCCTGTACACTAGCACTATCCTACAGGCCAGCTTAATTACACAATTTACAATTTTACCAAAGCCAATTAACCTACAAACTTTTTTTTGAGAGTCTTTGGAGTGTGGGAGGAAACCACAACCCGCAGAGAAACCCCACCCTGTAGTCAGGAGCAAATCTGTCTCTCTGGCGCTGGGAGGCAGCAACTCTACCGCTGTGCCACTGTGCAACCCTGCTCTATTTAGCTCCTCGTCTGCCAACATCTTGAAACTACTGCTCAAATCCCTCTCTCTGACCTTACCCCTCCCAGCCTCTTCCAGCTCGACAACCCTAGAGGTGATGATGCTAGTTTTGCAGAAACCGGACAAAATGGTGGGCCATGAAATCATTAATGGAACGAATGGACTTGATAAAGGAAGATCATTAAAATTGTTTGCACAGTTGCCACGGCAATGTGATATGTGAGCGATCAAGAGGAAGTTTGACACTCTAGGCCTGATGCTTCCTAAGAAAAATGGGGCAGTCAGGGAGGGGGGTAGACGATTAGGGATTTGTAGCAGTGGAAGCATTGGGGTAGAGTTTAATGTTGGAGATAGGAAGATGGCAGTGGGATTATGAATGAGCTGTGAAATCTGAGAAACTAGAAGAGATGTGGAGGCCTGGGAACCTATCTCCAATCTCCAATGGCTTATTGGCATGATGAGTTTATTTCTCATTTCAGGAAGAAGAAATGAGGCAAAGTTAATTAAAAATTAAATTTTTAATAATAAATATAGTGCAGCTATTCAAAATCATTTGCTGAGATTCCGAATAACCTGTGTTTCTTTGAATATCAATATAGTCTAATTCAGCAAAGATGCTGTGACGAGACAACGTTTGTTGATCAATTTGAATTGATGACATTGTGACAGTGGGAAATTCCATCTCCCCCACCCCAACACCTTCACCCCCACACCCTGGCCCTAAGGTTTACTTAACTATAATTGAACCTTGTGAAACAAAGAGGCAGCAGTACACAGACAGGGAGTGGGGATTTCCGATTGCCAGACTCTGAATAGATGTAACAAAGACCATACAAGTCACTTGACAGGACATTTTTTGAAGAATCCAGCAGTATTTTATGTTCCCCTCTCAGGGCAAAAGGTCTTTAAATTTTCCACTGCAGTCATAATTTCTAAACCTCTTTTACCAATTAAGGCATTGAGGGAAGCTGTTTCACATCTTGTTTACTGAAAGAGTGAGTCTGGAATGAAGAGGAACCTGCTCCTGTCTCTGTTCACTGATGAGAAATGGAAACTTTAGCATTTGAATTTGAATCAACCACTTTCTGCCTGAAAGCGTGACATGAAAGCCTTTACAAATTCCATGGAACAACATCTTTATCACTGTGATCCATGATCAAATATGTCTCAATAAAGCAGATCAGATTACAAGCTTAGTGTGCAACGTGATTTTCTGTTGAAAAACAACCTTTGAATATCCTTGAATCAGCAATCCTGTCTTTATTCAGAGTTCTGGCAAGTTCATCTCCACCCCACTTACAATTGGAATGTGGCTGCTTGGAAGGATCAATTAGAGCAATTACGTGCTTCCGGTTTGATTTTCACTGCGCAATAAGGCTGAACCTACATCTTCTAAAGGATACCTGACAATGTTTTTTATACGGCATTCAGCAGGAATACTGAGTGTGACTACGCACTGAGTTAGAAGTTTGCTCACGTCAAATTGGCAGCATTGAGCCATCCTTGAAGGTCGTTTCTTTGAAGATGTTTGATATCCCGTCTGACATTCATGCTCTGTAACAATTCACCAAACGTCAGGTAGTGAGGTTAACTAAACTGCACTGCCATCATCTAAATTCCTAGCTGCTGTATGGGGACGCATGCCCAGAGCAACTGATTATGAATCATAGCACATCAACACATTCAACATCTTCATAGAGCAGGGAGAATCATATCTGGGGAATGGGGAATGGGAATTTGGAGAAGGATAAGAGTGGTTTTGGGGGAAATGTTCTTCATCCAAAAAGTGCAAAGTCGTCCATAGCTTCAGAAGTCACAGGAGCAGAATTAAGCCATTAGGTCCACTGAGTCTACTCCATCATTCAATCATGGCTGATCTATCTTTTCTTCTCAAACCCATTCTCCTGCCTTCTCCCCATTACCTTTGACACCCTTATTAATCGTCAAAAATACCCAATGACGTCTCCACAGCTGTCTGTGGCAATGGATTCCACAGATTTACCACCCTCTGGCTAAATACATTCCGCATCATCTCCTTTCTAAAGGTTATCTCCTTTTATTCTGAAGTTGTGTCCTCCGGTTGTAGACTCTCCCACAAGTGCAAATGTCATCTCCACATCCACTCTACCCTGACCTCTCACTATTCAGTAAGTTTCAATGAGATCTGCCATTCATCCTTCTAAACTTCAACGAGTACAGGACCAGTGACATCAAACGCTGATCATACATTAACCCAATCATCCAGAGTCCAGAGCTGACAGCATGAAGAGTGGTGACACAGAAACACAGATCACTTTTAAAAAGCACCTGGATGAGTATTGAATTGAAATAAATGGTGGATCCAAATCCTGGGAGTAATTTAGATGAAGTAGCTTTCTTTTTGCTTGTTTTATTATAAGTGCGCAAGTGTGCTACTGTGCAATAATTTCATTATTCTAAAAATAAATGAAAAGTGAGCACTACTTTTACCCATAGTTTATGAATAATTAAAGGACCTGTCCCACTTTCACGACCTAATTCACCACCTCTACCGAGTTTGCCCTTGACTTATATTCGCAGCATGGCCATCACGAGGTCGTAGGAGGTTGCAGGAGGTCGTAGGTAGGTCGTAGGTAGGTCATAGGTAGGTCGTAGCAGGCCGTGATGCTAGTCGTGGGTACTCGTGGTATCAAGTAGGTTGGGGCGTTTTTTCTAGCATGATGAAAAATGTCCACGAGTAAAAAAGGTCGAGAATTAGGTTGTGAAAGTGGGGCAGCCCCTTTAAGTTTTTTCTCACTAAGTTAAATACTCTGGGATTTTTCCACGTTTTACTTTAAGGGGAAATCCGGATGCCAGAAGATTTACATAAATTCAGAATATTAATCAGAGATCATTCGGAAGATCATTAGAACCTCAAGAAAACAAGTAGGGAAACTTACAGGTAAATGGCTCAATTAAACTACCGGTAGGTCTTGACCCACAGCTGAATACGGAGTTTATAAACATTTTAGGAGATTCAGCATAGGCAGCTCCAGACAATCTTAAGATAAAAGAAAAATTGAAGAACATTTGAGGCAGTTTTGTGGCATCAGGATGCATCACAGCTTGATTTGGGAACAGCTCCATCCAGGACTGTAAGAAATTGCAGTGAATTATGGATGCAGCCCAGGCCATTACACAAAGCAGCCTCCCTTCTGTTGACTCCATTCATACCTCACGGTGCCTCGGCAAGGACGAGTCGCACCCTGGCCGCTCCCTCTTCACCCCTCTCCCATCAGGCAAAAAGTATAGAAGTGTGAAAACGCACACCTCCAGATCGGGGATAGTTCCTTCCCAGCTGTTATTCAGGCAACTGTATCATCCCACCACAACCAGAGAGCAGTGCTGAATTACTATCTACCTCTTTGATGTTCCTGGGGCTATCCTTGCTGGCATTACCCTGCACTTCCCTTATCATGTATCTATACAGTGTAAATGGATCGATTGTAATCATGTGTTGTCTTTCTGCTGACTGGTTAGCATGCAACAAAAAGTTTTTCACTGTACCTCGGTACACGTGATAATAAACTAAACTGAACTGAAAAAGGGATGAAGGACAAGGCAGTTTGATTGTTAAAGGGGAGCAACAGTTCTGATTTCATGGAATTTGTGATGACTCAGTGGTCAGGTGAGCCCGAATATTGGGGAACAATTTAAAGATCAAGGCATGGGCACACTAACACATTTTGGATGTGATGTGTTTGTGTCAGTCAATAGCAATAGAAAGGCAATACATGATTGCAATAGGTTACTGCCTCTGGTGAGGCCCTTCTACAGAGTTCTTCTAGCCCTAAATAGACAATAGGTGCAGGAGTAGGCCATTCGGCCCTTCGAGCCAGCACCGCCATTCAATGTGACCATGGCTGATCATCCACAATCAGTACCCATTCCTGCCTTCTCCCCATATCCACTGACTCTGCTATCTTTAAGAGCCCTATCTAGCTCTCTCTTGAAAGTATCCAGAGAACCCGCCTCCACCACCCTCTGAGGCAGAGAATTCCACAGACTCACAACTCTCTGTGTGAAAATCAGTAGCAGGCTAATTCTCAGCGGCTTTGGTGGTGATAACAAGGTACAAATCTGCCTGCCGGCCTTGGCTGGGTTCTAGAGGCCACGACTACAGTCATGCAATTTGGATAGCTGTGGCTACAGACGCTATTATCATGGAGACTCTGGTATTTTCTCTAGACTTCAAGGTCTATTCCGCATCCTCTGGCTCACTTGTCAATAACCCCAGCTCACTTTCCAAGCTTGCAGACTCACCAGTTCTTACCAAGTAATCTGGAGATGTTTCATCAATGTCACATGCTCATCGCAGGATCCTGAGAGGCCGTCTGTATCTCAAGGAGAAGAGACCCAGCCTTCTAGCAGCTAGGTGGTAGTAATCACAGGGGAAGGATGGAGGTGGGTATGCATTTCCAAACGTACATGTACATTTACAGAAACTGAGAGATACCTGGAATGAATAGATTTTAACCTGTTGTTTCAGTAAGTTTTGTTTTAAACTAAATATTTACTTCCGTCCAAGTAGCTGTGAACCATTTGTGCATAAGTGCAACTGTGAGCTGTTAATTGTAGATTCTGCTGAAGACAGACACGAGAAGCTGGAGTAACTCAGACAGCATATCCGGAAAAAGGAATAGGTGACGTTTTGGGTGGGGACCCTTAATCAGGTTCTGCTCGTGCTGTGTACATTGGAGTGCTGGAGCAGATGCCATTGCTTGCCTATTTACCCAGGCACACACGGTGTGCTGCAAGAGAAATTCATGCCGTACTTTTGCTAGATGCTTGTCCATCCCACAGATAAGCTTCACAGGATGATTCAAAGAACAGGACAGTGAGTCCAGCTGCAATGAGAGCAAATTTGGAGTTACTCAGGAACTATATGGAGTCTGGCATCAGAGACAAATCAATCCTGCCAGAAGCAAACTGTTTTTATCAGTCTTTCCCTTCTACCATGATGGTCCATGGTAGTAATAAAAGTGGTTTCAGGTAGATGGTCCATGAAGTGAATGTGACAATTTACTATCAAGGCACGGCGTTCTCAGAAATCCAGGTGTATCCCGGAGTGAAGCACATAATGAGGCCCATCCCATGGACAGAGCCAATATCCAATATCGGGTGCTTGGAAGGCCCCGTCCACGGATGAACAAGGAGGGGAGGCTGGCTGGACTATGGTGCCGTCCTCACCTGGGTGCCATTTATGTTATGTTGTGTCGTGGACTTCTGTATTTGTGCTTTTTTTTTTTTTTTACATTTTAATTCAATTTCAATTTTATTTTTAATATGTTTTATTATTTATTTATTATTTATTTTTATAATTTCTTTGTGATTTTTTTTAATGATACTGCCTGTAAGGGAAATTCATTTCGTTGTCTCAAATTGAGACAATGACAATAAATTGAATACAATACAATACAATACAAAGGAATTGAAGATCGACACAAAAAGCTGGAGTAACTCAGCGGGTCAGACAGCATCTCTGGAGAAAAGTAATAGGTGACGTTTTGGGTCGAGACTCTTCTTCAGTCTGAGAGTCAGGGGAAAGGGAAACAAGAGATGTAGACGGTTATATTGAGAGGTACAGAACAAATGAATGAAAGATGTGCAAAAAAATAATGATGATTAAGGGAAAAGGCCATTGTTCGCCATGGCCTAGGTGAAAACAAGTTACAAACATTGAGAATCAACAAGACGGCTTTAAAGTTAGTACAATGACTTGGGTGGGAGAGGGACGGAGAGAGGGGGGGGGGTCAAGTAAGAGATATCAAATATCATACCAAAGGGTTGTAAGCTGCCCAAGCAAAATATGAGATGTCTGTAGAAATGTGCGGGTGATTGCTAGTTAGCAATGACACTACAGGATGCCAAGTGTCAGATTCCTGCCTTGTAGTTTGAGAAGTGTCGGTCATTCTGAGGCCTTTATTGGGAAGAGAATCTCAGGTGGATATACTGCCTGATGCACATTGATCACACCTCCAATGTCTGGTTTCACCAACGTTTCTGTTAATGAAACTTTGTGGGAGCACTAGGACCAGTGTGTGGCTGTAATGCTTCAGTCTTGCATCGTATAGCTTGATACATGAAATGACACACAGCATTAAGAATTTGGCTGCAAATTCAAATGACATCATAATGTTACAGAGTGTATTTTTGAACAGGTATTACATTTGCAGTGACTGCCTAGACACTCCATTGAACCAAGGAAAAATTGTTTAGTGGTCTTCGGACCTCATTGAGTAGCTCTGGCCCAGTGTTTTTCTGTCACAGTATGCAATGGTACGTCATACCCGCATCTCTAACGTTTTAAAAACTAGTATTCCAACTTTATAATATTACAAAAAGATTACTTAAGTTTAGAAAATTATTAATTAAATTTGACATTCAAGCCAACTGCGTAAGCAAGGAACAATATGCATACCGTTCATCTAAAAAATCAGCATTGGCTCTGTCTTAAATACCTTGTACTGTACTTCCCTGCAAGTGTTACTAATTGAGTCCAATGATATATCTCTGCAAGGACTGTAAATATTAAGATAAGAATTGTTCAAGATATTTAAGCTTAAAGCTCTAAGGTACTCGAGGTATATTGAGGAATAACATTTTACAAAAGCTTCACAGGAGATCAACATGGACTCATTTAATTATGTCTGGTTCTACATTGCTATAATAGACCCAAAAAGCTGGAGTTATGCCCCTGTCCCACTTAGGAAACCTGAATGGAAACGTCTGGAAACTTTGCGCCCCACCCAAGGTTTCCGTGCGGTTCCCGGAGGTTCCCGGAGGATTTTGTCAGTCTCCCTACCTACTTCCACTACTTGCAACCTCCGGCAACCACCTGCAACCTCCGGGAACTGCACGGAAACCTTGGGCGGGGCGCAAAGTCTCCAGAGGTTTCTGTTCAGGTTTCCTAAGTGGGACAGGGGCTTAACTCAGCGGGACATGAAGCATCTCTGGAGAGAAGGTATGGGTAACGTTTCAGGTCAAGACCTTTCTTCACATGGTTAGGGATAAGGGAAACGAGAGATATAGACGGTGATGTGAAGATATAAAGAGCAATAAATGAAAGATGCCACAAAGTAACATTGATAAAGGAAATAGACCATTGTAAGCTGTTTGTAGGGTGAAAATGAGAAGATAGTGTGACTTGGGTGGGGGAGGGATAGAGAGAGGGAATGCCGGGGCTACCTGAAGTGAGATAAATCAATATTCATACCACTGAGCTGCAAGCTGCCCAAGCGAAATATGAGATGCTGTTCCTCCAATTTGTGTTTAGCCTCACTCTGACAATAGAGGAGGCCGAGTACAGACAGGTCAGTGTAAAAATGGGAAGGAGAATTAAAGTGTCCAGCAAACGGGAGATCAGGTAGGTTCACACGGGCTGAGCGAAGGTGTTCCACGAAACGATCGCCCAGTCTGCGTTTGGTCTCGCCGATGTATAAGAGTCCACATTTTGAACAATGGATACGGTAAATGAGGTTGAAGGAGGTGCAAGTGAACCTCTGCCTAACCTGAAAGTATTGTCGGGGTCCCTGGGCAGAGTCGAGGGAGGAGGTATAGCAACAGGTGTTGCATCTTCTGCGGTTGCAGGGGAAGGTATGTGAAGAGGGGATGGTTTGGGTGGGAAGGATGAGTTACCAGGCAGTTGCGGAGGGAACTGTTCAACTGGGAACTGAATTGTGAGCTTACGTCTGCTGTGTAAGGAGGGACAGCAGATGCTGCTGTACACTGGAGACAGACTTGTAATGCTGGAGTAACTCAGCTGGTCAGGCTGCATCTTTGTTTTAGGTTTAGAGATAGGTTTAGAGCGTGGAAACTGAGAGCTGGTGTTAAGCCACTTTTTGTGTGCGGTACCAATAAATAGAGGCATGGAGTCATAGAGTGATACTGGCCCTTCAGCCTAACTTGCTTCTATAAATTGTACCCTATATGTAGGGAGTAGATGCGTATTTCGGATAATCTAACGGGTGATCGATGATCGTCATTATAGTTCAGTGGGCCGAAGGGCCTGTTTCCATGCTGTTTCTTAGGATCAATATTCCAAAGAGTATGCAGATATTGGGCTAGAATTTGTGTAAAGTTCATGTTGCCCCTGAATTGGAGATAAAACCCTTCGTTCATGCAGTCAACCCTGGTGAAGCGAGAGAGAGTCAGAGATTGGACTGGTATGGAAATGGGTGGAGAATCAATCAGAAGTCAGGAATTATGATCATGTATTTGGGATGGGCTCTCTGTAGTTAGAGGTGTGACCTATAGTGAAAAGGTATGGGGGACATCAGAAATTTGGTGGGGTGGGTGTGTTTATCTTAGTTTAGTTTAGAGATACAGCGCGGAAACAGGTCCTTCGGCCCACTGTGTCCACACCGACCGGCGATCCCCACACACTTACACTATACTACGCACAATAGGAACAATTTACATTTTTAACAAGCTAATTAACCTACACACCTGTACGTCTTTGGAGTGTGGGAGGAAACCAAAGATTTAGGAGAAAACCCACGCAATCATGGGGAGAACGTACAAACTCCGTACTGACGAGCACCGGTAGTGAGGATTGAACCCGGGTCTCTGGTGCTGTACGGTTCAGAGGTCCTTTATTGTCACGTGAACCATTTAAGGTTACAGTGAAATTCGATTTACCATACAGTCATACCAGAAAACAGCAACAAGCCACACACTACATAGAAGTTAACATACACATCCACCACAGCGGATTCTCCACATTCCTCACTGTGATGGAAGGCAATAAACTCTAATCTTCACCCCTCTTTATTCTCCCGTGGTCGGGGTAGTCGAACCATCAGCAGTCGGGGCGTTCGAAGCTCCCGCAGCCGGCGATCAAAGTCCCCCGCGTCGGGGCGGTCGAAGCTCCTGCGGATTGGAGCTCCCGAAGTCGGTCCTGAAGCAAGGGACCGCGAGCTCCACGATGTTAAAATCCGCAGGCTCCCGCAGTTGGAGCTCCGAGGTCGTTCCCCGACAGGGACCTCCAGCTCCACGATGTTAAGTCCTGCAGGCCCCAGCGGTTGGAGCTCCCTATTTCGATCCCCAGCAAGAGGCCGCCAGCTCCTCAATGTTAGGTCGCAGTGCGGGCGGAGATACGATACGGAAACAAAATCTCATCTCCTTCGAGGTAAGAGATTTAACAAATCCCCCCCACCCCCCACACACTCACAAAGCTAAAGAACACTAAAACATACATTTAACACATACTAAAAAACAACAAAGAGAGAAAAGGACAGACAGACTGTTGGCGAGGCAGCCATTACGGCACCACCTGGTGATATTGCGGTAAGGCAGTAGCTCTGATGCAAGGTGGTAGCTCTACTGCTGTGTCACCGTGCTGCCCAGTTGTGAAAATCGATTCATGTGGCAGATTATCAGTGACAAGCATTTTTATTTTAGATAAACAGGCTTTCCTTACAGCCAAGGCATCATCATCACCATAAAGCCTTATATGTGGAATAGAGACAAAGGATATCTCGATCCTCACGTCAGCTCAGCCACTTTGGATTAATTCATGTTTAGAATATTGCACATTCACTAAAACTGAGCACTGGGCAGTTGTTTAAGAAAGAACTGCAGATGCTGGAAAAATCGAAGGTAGACAAAAATGCTGGAGAAACTCAGCGGGTGAGGCAGCATCTATGGAACTAAGGAATAGTGACATTTCGGGTCGAGGCCCTTCTTCAGAACAGCAGTTGTTCAACAGCTAGGGACCATTTTTTCCCTTTCGCAACAAAAGATGTTACTGCAACAATAACAGCAAGTTCTGTTCTTCCACACCCATACAGACCAAAACTATTGAGAAATGTGTGGAACGTGACCTATGTTTTTGGTGGGCACTTGACTTCAAGATAACAAACATGACAAGGCTGTCTCAACTTGTGCAATCCACCATGTTATTTTTTCTCCAGATTAAATTGGGAAATGTAAAATGAGTAAAAGATAGAACATGTTATTTTAAAAGTCAGTTTACAATCCCTGGTGTTTTCATTCATTCATTTTAAAGCTTCTGTCTTTCAAGCAGTGATTCATGTAGAATCTGGTCTCCTATATTCAGCAGACGTCAGTGAATATCAGTTACGGTTGGGCATGTTTGATATTGAACTCTACTTTCTAAACAGTTACATTGTTATCAACTGCATTTTTATCTGCACTTGAGAGATTCAAGTGTAATTTAGATTATAGTTTATTTCGATGCTTCTGTCCTTCAAGCAGTGATTCATGTAGAGTCTGGTCTCCTGTACTCCAAAGGTCCTTTCAGAAGACGTCAGTGAGTATGAATTAGGGTTGGGCCCTTGCACACAAGGCACACAGCACAATGCTCCAAAGGCAGTCTGTAGAAAAGTCGAGTCTGAAGGGTCTCGACCTGAAACCTCACCCATTCCTTCTATCCAGAGATGCTGCCCGACCCGCTGAGTTGCACCAGCATTTTGTGTCCACGTACTAATAGAGTAACTGTCTCATTGCTCCAAAGTGCTGAGTTCTTGTCTGATGAATCTTATAGAATTATTCGAGGATGTAACTAGTAGAGTGGATAAGGGAGAACCAGTGGATGTGTTATATCTGGACTTTCAGAAGGCTTTTGACAATGTCCCACATAAGAGATTAGTATACAAACTTAAAGCACACGGTATTGGGGGTTCAGTATTGATGTGGATAGAGAACTAGCTGGCAGACAGGAAGCAAAGAGTAGGAGTAAACGGGTCCTTATCAGAATGGCAGGCAGTGACTAGTGGGGTACCACAAGGCTCAGTGCTGGGACCCCAGCTATTTACAATATATATTAATGATTTGGACGAGGGAATTGAATGCAACATCTCCAAGTTTGCGGATGACACGAAGCTGGGGGGCAATGTTAGCTGTGAGGAGGATGCTAGGAGGCTGCAAGGTGACTTGGATAGGCTGGGTGAGTGGGCAAATGCATGGCAGATGCAGTATAATGTGGATAAATGTGCGGTTATCCACTTTGGTGACAAAAACAGGAAAGTAGACTTTTATCTGAATGGTGGCCGATCAGGAAAAGGGGAGATGCAACGAGACCTGGGTGTCATGGTACACCAGTCATTAAAAGTAGGCATGCAGGTGCAGCAGGCAGTGAAGAACACGAATGGTTAGCATTCATAGCAAAATAATTTGAATATAGGAGCAGGGAGGTTCTACTGCAGTTGTACTGCAGTCTTGGTGAGACCACACCTGGAATATTGCGAACAGTTTTGGTCTCCAAATCTGAGGAAAGACATTCTTGCCATAGAGGGAGTACAGAGAAGGTTCACCAGACTGATTCCTGGGATGTCAGGACTTTCATATGAAGAAAAACTGGATAGACTCGGCTTGTACTCGCTAGAATTTAGAGGATTGAGGGGAGGTCTTATAGAAACTTACAAAATTCTTAAGGGGTTGGACAGGCTAGATGCAGGAAGATTGTTCCCGATGTTGGGGAAGTTCAGAACAAGGGGTCACAGTTTAAGGATAAGGGGGAAATCTTTTAGGACCGAGATGAGGAAAACATTTTTCACACAGAGAGTGGTGAATCTCTGGAATTCTCTGCCGCAGAAGGTAGTTGAGGCCAGTTCATTGGCTATATTTAAGAGAGAGTTAGATGTGGCCCTTGTGGCTAAAGGGATCAGGGGGTATGGAGAGAATGCAGGTACAGGATACTGAGTTGGATGATCAGCCATGATCATATTGAATGGCGGTGCAGGCTCGAAGGGCCGAATGGCCTACTCCTGCACCTATTTTCTATGTTTCTATGTTTCCATCTTCAACTCTGGTGCTGTCTTTGTGCAGTTTGCATGTTCCCCCTGTAACTGTATGGGCTTTCTCTGAGTCCTCGTGTTTCTTCCCAAAGGCCGAACCATGCTGGTCGGTAGGTTAATTGGTAACTTTAAACTTATCGCTTACTGTGTAGGTGAGTGGTGAGGTAACCCTTCCGCTTTCCAGACTGTTATAGGGGGAAGTGGCTGGCCCGACGACCCCAGCCTTATGCAAAGGCTCGACTGTATCACTAATCTCCGTGGTACTGCCACGTATGCGACACTGCTTGGCCTGTCCCACTAGCACCGTGGCTTGGGCCTCGCAACACATTCATTCCCAATATGCGCTCGGGGGAGGAGGTAATGAGGACCAAAGTAGTCACAGGGGGCCCGCTCCCAATGGACACGGGTAGGTTGGTTTGTCGGGCGGGGGTGAGGGCGCCCCCTTGCCCCTCCAACAGGACCCTCAGGCCGTGTACCTTCCCGGGATCCCCTGGGACTATGGTGTGTTGTGCCCCAGTATCCACAAGGCCAACCAGTGATGTACATTCCTGCCTCCCCCCAATGTACTGCAACGGGTACGTGTGGCCTCAGGTCTCCCAGCCGGGGAAGGGCTGCTGAATATATTTGCCGGGGAACCTGGCCACACGCCTATGGGAGCAGGACAGGGGGTCTCCATCCCTCAACTCCTCCCCCTGTGGATGCGACCCCATGGGTATCGCGACTGAGCGTGTGTCGCGTGTCAGGGGGAGGGTGGAGAGAAGACCTCCATCCCGCTTTCCGGGTGATGTTGATTCCTTTCTCCCCAGACTCGCTCGTCCTCCTCCCCTGACAGTGATCTTTCCACAAAGTATAGATGGCCAGAGTGGGCATTCCATCCACCTCCCGCAGGGACCCCAGCCCTCAACAGAGCAAAAAGCATCTCCTTAAGGCTGAGACGGAATGCCCCCCACCCTCCCGTCCCCACTTCTACCCTGTCCTATCTTACACACCCGGCTAGTCTAAGGACCCACCACATGTTCTAGCCCCGCCAGAACTAGCCCCCCCCCCTCACAGATTTGTTATGGACGGTCCCAAAAGAGGCAGAAGTTTATCCTTCGAGTGGGGAGCCGCTGTTTTCATCAGGAATCCTACTATAGTGGAGATGAGCGCTCGCTCCTCAGGGAATCCCAGCTGCCCATTTTAAATGCCATGGATGAGGGCCCACTGTCTGAGAACACTGCTCCCCTCCTCCACCATGGACCACTCCTATCTAGATTTCAGATCCCAATCCAGCAAAGAGGGGAATTTTCTCGCGATCGCTGCAATGGTACACTACGCTACACTCCTCTATCCAACCTCATCGTATTATTTACCTCATAGTTGCTTGAGAGGCCCCCTAATGCTGACAGTTCCCCATCTGATAACAGTATTACTTCTCCCCCCATATCCCACTTCCTTAATAGCCAGGCCGCTAAGGATTCACCTACCGTTTGGTGGAACCGGTCCCCCAGTTGCACTAGGGCTTTATGTGGGAAGTCCCAGGTAGTGACAGTGGTTGCCGAAGGACCCCACTCTTCCTCCCCATTCCTCGTGTTTTCGACCAGGGTCATCAAGCGGGTCGGTCGGGCTTGCTTCACTTCCCCTCCTTTATCTGAATAGGGGGCCATATAGGGGCGGGGGAATTACAGGACCTTTGACCAACAATTCCTGTCGGTCATCCTCATCATACCATATGTCCCCCTCCCACGTGTCCGGGCCCTCTCTCCTGTTTACCAAGGCACGGGCCTTGACTGGGTCAGGAATCCACTTTTATTAATTTACATGCCTTATCAACGTTTTTGTCCTCCATTTCCTCTGCTCGAGTTTGTGCTCAGCGAACAGAGTCGGCCATGGTTAAGCAACGTTGATTCAATTGCTCTAAACGTTGCTATAATTCAATAATTCTCTGCTCTTTCTTCCCCATGGCCTCATGTTGCTTCCTAATTATGGTGGCTAGGAACCAGAAAGCCTCCCCCTTTTTTTGGAAAATCCACTATCCTGCAGCATCGAAACAAGACCCAATGTAACATGTTTAAGAAGGAACTGCAGATGATGGAAAATCGAAGGTACACAAAAATGCTGGAGAAACTCAGCAGGTGCAGCTGCATCTATGGAGCAAAGGAAATAGGCAATGTTTCGGGCCAAAACCCTTCTTCAGACCTGAATAGTATAGTCTGAATATAGTCAGTATAGTCTGAGGAAGGGTTTCGGCCTGAAACGTTGCCTATTTCCTTCGCTCCATAGATGCTGCTGCACCTGCATTTTTCTCCAGCATTTTTGTGTACAGCTAATGTAACATGTTGGGGATTGGTTTTATCTGACCAGTCGACCGGCATCCTGTGAGCCACCGGGAGATTAGCCAGAGCCCCAAATCCGTCTGTATTGTCGGTCCACCCCGGAATGCAGTAGTCCTCTGGACCGTTTGATTTTTTTTTTTACGAAACATTTTCTATTCATCAGATCCTGCCGACTACGCCAAATGTTACAAGGGAACAGGTTCAACGATCTGACTAGTAGAACGGAAAAAGGCTCACTCGTCTATTTATTTACAAATCAGTTTTATTGGCAAGAGAGATCAAAAAACAATACTTGTCTTGGTATGAGAGGGGTCCGTTTTACAGCAGCACACCTCTCTCTCTCTCCCTCTCCCTCACCCTCTCCCTCACCCTCTCCCTCACCCTCTGCCTCTGCCTCTGCGTCCGTCTCCACCTTCGCCTCCGTCCATGGCGCTGATCGCGACTCAGCCCATCGGTGAACCTATCTCAAACATAAACTAAACTTATAGCTTACTGGCGCCTGCCTTTATACAGGTAAGAAATCAGCTGTTGAAATAATCACCGGTAGGTCCTGGCCAATAGTGCTGTTCCCAAATTTAAACTATAACCACTGGCAGGGGACTGCATTTCCAGCCAGCCAGCCAGCCCCCCCCCCCCCCCCCCCCCCCCCCCCTGGGAACAAAGCGCTATCAGCCGCAGACTGGCGGCTGATAGCAATACACACAGCTACAGAATTCCTACGTGCTGTCGGCAGTGCATGGGAATTTAAACAATGAGCTGTCGGCTGCAGCACTATGGGCTTTCAATATAGCACTACCGGCCACAGCGTCATGGGCTTTAAACATAGCACTATGGCCACTGCGCTATGGGTCACAGACTGTTTGGGCAAAAGTCTCGTATAACATTGGGCCAATATTAAATAATGATGAGATGGCATACAAGACGGAGATGGAGAATCTCATAACCTGGTGCCAAGACAACAAACTGTCCCTCAATGTTAGCAAGACAAAGGAGATTGTGATCGACTTCAGGAGGCGAAGTGGTACTCAAACCCCAGTATACACTGACGGTGACCGAAGTAGAGGTGGTTGAAAGCTCCAAGTGCTTACGAGTAAATATCACCAACGTTATCCTGGACCAGCCATATCGAAGCAATGGCCAAGAAAGCACATCAACGTCTCTACTTCCTTAGAAGGCTTAGGAAGTTTGGCATGTCCCCAACAACTCTCACCAACCTCTACAGATTTTATTGGGATGCATCACAGCATGGTTTGGGAACAGCTCCATCCAAGACCGCAAGAAACTGCAGAGAATAGTGGATGCACGGGTGAGAGGTGGGTAAAGATATGAAGGAAGCATATCCCTTTCAATTTCTTTCTCTTTTTTAATTCTCTCTTTTCTCTGCTATTCTTTTTCTTTTTGCTCAGTTCACATCACCTTCTTCTTTTCTTTTTCAAGATATAATATTCTCTCTCTATATATTTCTTGCTTTTCTTACCTTTTTTTCCACTATTAAATTTAAAATAAGAAGTTGTACATGAAATGTAATATGTTATTCATGTCATATTATTGTACATCACTTCTAATAAAAATATATATTTTTAAAAGAATAGTGGATGCAGCCCAGACCATCACATAAACCAACCTCCCTTCCATTGACTCGACCTATGGTTCATGCAGCCTTGGCGAGGCCAGCAGCATAATCAGGATCGAGTATCAACCTGGACACTTCCTCTTCTCCTCTCCCTTCAGGTAAGAGGTGATGAAATGGAAAAATGCAGACCTCCAGATGTAGGAACAATTTCTTCCCAGCAGTTATCAGGCTTGTAATCCGTCATTAGAGCTGTGTTGCAAAACCTGAGCATGATGTCGCCAAGCTCACAGTTTTTCAACACCTCTGAAGGGATGTTATCAGGGCCCGGACTCTTCCCTTGCTTCAGCGAGGTCTTCACTTTTCGCAGCTCCTCCATGGTGAAGGGGCCGTCGTGAATCTGTACATCCATGAGGACAGTCTCGATCTCCTCATCTTCCTCAGTGACAGTTGGAGGTGACCCAAGCAGGTTCTTGAAGTGGGTGAACCACGTGTTGGTTCGGTCCTCTGGAGAGTTCCCGTTGACTTGACCTGACTTCTTCCTGCCACTGATCTCGTTCACGACCCTCCATGCCTCGCGATACCGCTTGCCATCGTTGGCTGCCCCTGCATCGTTGGGGACATCATCCCCGTCCCCAAATCTGGGAGCCTGAACAAGACTGAATACAACTGTGGCATCAGCCTGACATGTGTCTTGGCCAAGGTCTACAACTGCTTGTTTCTCAACCAGATTAGGGCTGCTATCGACCTAAGCTACGTTACAATCAGAGCGGCTTTAGAGAGAAGAGGAACATGGTCACACAGATCCTTGCCCTCCGAAGAATCATTGAGGAGGTGAAGAATAACAATCTGCCGGCCGTCCTAACCTTCATAGATTTCAAGAAGACTTGATTCATCGATGCAAAATGATGAGGATTTTGAAGGCTTACGGTCTCATCTCCTGAGAGCCATTGAGGATATGCACTTGGGCACCATGGCCAAGGTTGTCCCCCCGGATGGCGAGAACAAGTGTTCTAGATCCTTGCGAGGATCTTACAGGGAGACACGCTGGCATCCTTCCTCTTCGTCATTGTCCTTGATTATGCCATGGGGCAGGCGCTCAAGGAACATGAGAATCGCAGCTCCATAATCACCCCAAGGCATTCGAAAAGAATCGGCCCAGTCAACTCGTCAGACATGACTTTGCTGATGACATCGTCCTGCTGTCAGACCAGATTAGGGAGGCACAGGAGCTGCTCGGCAGAGTCAAGACAGAGTGCGAGAAAGTGGGCCATCAACTCAATGCCAAGAAGACGGAGTACATGGCGTACAATGTTGGTGGCCGTGAGCCTCTCAAGACCAGTGGCGGTGCATCTCTCAAGAAAGTGCAGGACTACAAATATCTGGGAGCGAGGATGCAGAGCTCGGAGAAAGACATCAAGGTCTGGAAAGTCCTCGCATGGAAAGCCCTCAATAACATGGGGAAAATCTGGATGCCTCGGATGTCTAAGGGTCTCAAACTGAGATTCTTCCATGCAACTGTGGAGACCATATTATTGTACGGGTGTGAGGCATGGACTCTCACTCGAGCACTGTCCAAGTCTCTTGAAGGTACCTACACCAGAATGCTCAGAAATGTTCAAAATGTCAGTTGGAGGGACCATATCACCAACGCCCAGCTCTACGGGGAGATCCACCTCTGACCGGGAAGATCAGGTGGAGAAGGATGAGGCTCGCTGGTCACTACCACCGCCACCCAGAAATGCCAGCGAACAAGGTTGTGCTGTGGGAAGCTACTGATGGAAGACGTGACCCGGGACGGCCGATCAACACGATGCTGGAGACGTTGATGGAAGACACACGTGTAGAGACAAAAGAGGAGCTTGCCAGCTGCAGGAAGAAAAGAGATGTGAGGTGCGTCCGGCACCATGCCATCGGAAACCAGCACCACCACTTCGCTAATGTGTTCAACGATTTAATAATAAGTAATAAAATAAGTTATCAGGCAATTGAACCATCCTATCACCAACTAGAGAGAAGTACTGTCCTAACATCTAACTCATCAGAGACCCTCGGACTATCTTTAATTGAACTTTAGTGGACTTCATCTTGCACTAAACGTTATTCCCTTTATCCTGTATCCATACGACCCATTTGTAATCAGGTATAGTCTTTCCACGGAACAACAAAAGCTTTTCACAGTACATGTGACAATAAAATAAACTATAAATTAAAATTCAGATAATTGTAGAAGCGTTCAGCAGGTTATGCAAATAATGTTAACATTTCAGGTCGTTAAACCTTTCATAAGAACTGAGTTAATAAGTGTATTTAAGATGCAGGGAAGGGGTGGGGAAAACAATGTGAATGTTTGTGTTAGAATTAAATCCAAGAGAACGGCGCCTGGTTTTAAGGTGAAACAACACAAATTGCTGGAATAGCTCAGAAGACTTATTCAGGCTGAAGAACTGATAGGTCCCAACGTCACCTATCCATGTTCTTCACAAGTGCTGCCTGACCTGGTGAGTTACTCCAGCACTTTGCGTCTTTTTGTGTATTAACCATCATCTGCAGTTCTTTGTTTCTACTACATACATTGATAATTAAATCCTACAAACCCACTGACTCCCATGGCTATCTGGACAATACTTCTTCCCACCCAGCTTCCTGTAAGGACTCTATCCCCTACTCCCAATTCCTCTGTCACCTAGGATGAGGTGTTCCAAACCAGGGCATCGGAGATGTCCTCATTCTTTAGGGAACGGGGGGTTCCCCTCTTAGACTATAGATGAGGCTCTCACCAGGGTCTCCTCTATATCCCGTAGCTCCGCTCTCACTCCCCATCCCCCCACTCGTAACAAGGACAGAGTCCCTCTTGTCCTCACCTTCCACCCCATCAGCCGTCACATACAGCAAATAATCCTCGGACATTTTCGCCACCTCCAACGGGATCCCACCGCTGGCCCCATCTCCTCCCCTTTCGGCATTCCGCAGAGACCGCTCCCTCCGTAACTCCCTGGTCAATTCGTACCTTCCCACCAAAACCACCCCCTCCCCTGGCACTTTCCCTTGCAACCGCAGGAAATGCTACACTTGTTGCTTTACCTCCCCCCTTGGCTCCATCCAAGGACCCAAGCAGTCTTTCCAGGTGAGGCAGAGGTTCACCTTCACCTCTTCCAACCTCATCTATTGCATCCGCTGCTCTAGGTGTCAGCTGCTCTACATCGGTGAGACTAAGCGTAGCCTTGGTGATCGCTTTGCCCAACACCTAGGCTCGGTTTGCACTTTTTTTTTTTTTTCAAAATATACTTTATTCGAGAAATAAATATATACAATACATGATCCATGCAAAACTCCATCCGACATTCTCGGAGCCTATACATACCTTCAATTCAGTTTCCCCAAATCACAATTTTACCCCACACCCTTGCCACTCATGCTGCCCACTGGAGTGGAATCCCTTTCCTTATTTTGTGGGGCGTCTCCACCACACCCTGCCCCCCATGTTCAGCAGCGGAAGGAACCTAGACTGTGGTCCTCTCCCACGGAGCCTTGGCGTTGGCTGCACCGAGCTTCAGTGTGTCCCTCAGCAGTCTGCAGCAGGCCAATCGGCAACATTTCCCGACGAACATCTCGCTCCGCTGGGTGGTCAACAATGCTCGGGCAGACCAAAGAACTTCGGTTCGCATTAACCAACCTGATCTCCCCGTGGCCCAGCACTTCAACTCCCCCTCCCATTCTGAATCCGTCCTTTCTGTCCAGGGCCTCCTCCATGGCCAGAGTGAGTCCCACCGCAAATTGGAGGAGCAGCACCTCATATTTTGCTTGGGCAGTTTACACCCCAGCAGTACGAACATTAACCTCCAATTTCAGGTAGTCCTTGCTTTCTCCCTCCTTCCCCTCCCCTTCCCAGCTCTCCCACAGCCTACTGTCTCCTCCTCTTCCTTTCTTCTTCCCGCCTCCCCCACCTCCACATCAGTCTGAAGAAAGGTCTTGACCCGAAACGTCACCTATTCCTTCGCTCCATAGATGCTGCCTCACCCGCTGAGTTTCTCCAGCATTTTTGTCTACCTTATCACGTGTAGTCGGCAATAACAGATACCACCCCCACTCCATAATTTGATATAACAAGGATTTAAGGTATAGCCATAACATTGCTGATGCTATTGCTTAGTACCATAGCTAAGAAAGTCTGAGGAAGTTACCAAATTACTACTATTTCTTGCCTGGAGGAAGAGAAAGTAATAATTGAAAGCCTCAGGGCCTATCAAACCAGCCGATAGTGCTCATTACCACTACAAAGTAGACAAATGCTTGCATAAGTAGTTTACAAAAGACTGTACTGCACTTAGATTATTATGCACAGATCTAGTTTCTGTATTACAAAATTGGACATGAAAATACTGAGAGTTCAAAAATGGATTAGATGCATGAAAGTGGAATTGGAATAGTACAACTATTGGGAAGACTAAATAAACTGGGGGTCTTCACTCCAACTGAGGAGTGACAGAGGTCTTCAATATTGTGAAGAGCTTCAGCAGAGAAGACCTTGTCTGTACGGAGTTTGTACGTTCTCCACGTGACCTTGTGGGTTTTCTCCGAGATCTTCTGTTTCCTCCCACACTCCAAAGATGTACAGGTATGTAAGTTAATTGGCGGGGTGGAAGATTGCAACCTTCACGTGGTCCGCCCTGTTTCGACTAATGCAATCAACTCGACGTGCACAAACGGAAGATCAAATAGAACAAGTTGTCCTACAACTTTAAGCTGCGCATGCCACACGAAAGAAGAAGAGTTAATTGGCTTGGTGTATGTGTAAATTGTCCCTAGTGTGTGTAGGGTAGTGTTAATGTGTGCAGGGATCGCTGGTCGGCGCGGACCCAATGGGCCAAAAGGCCATTTACCACGGTGTATGTCTAAACTAAACTAATTCTGAAAGATGGAGACATAAAAGACTGCAGATGCTGGGATAGTCATACAGCATGGAAACAGGCCCTTTGGCCAAACTCCTCCATGTCAACCAAAATCTCCTATCTAAGCTCGTCCCATTTTCCCACGTTCAGCCCATATCTCTCTAAACCTTTCCTACTCATGTATCTGTCCAAGTGTCTTTTAAATGCTGTTATAGTACCTGCCTCAAAAATCCCCTCTGGCAACATGTTCCATATACCCATCACCTTGAGCAAATCTTTCAGCAAAAACAAACTGCTGGAGAAACTCAGCAAGTCAGGCAGCATCTGTGGAGGAAATGGACAGTATTTCAGTGTGAAGAACAATCTCAAACCAAAACATCATCTGTCCTTTTCCTTCTACAGATGCTGAATGAACCTCTAGCAATTAGTTTTATACTGGAGATGTGAAAAATATTTGGATCTGTTGCAACTAAAAGAACAAACATGTAAGTTAATCATTAAAACATTCATTAAGGAATTTAGGAGGTGCTCCTTTATTAAAAGGGTGGTGAAAACGTAGAAATTACCACCAAAGGGAGCAGCTAAAGTGAATTACCTGCATTCATTTAGGGAGAAGCCAGATAAAAGTGGATGAGGGGAAAAAGGAATATAAAGAGATATTGATAAAGTCAGATCGAGTGGAGTGAGAGTATGCTGAAGTACAGCTTAAGTATGATGGGCCAAACAGCTTTTTTCTATAGTGCAAAATTATATATCATTTTATGCAATGCATAGGATTATTGCCCATGCACATATACAAGTAGTAGAAGTTCATTTATTCATGTGTGTTTTATTTATTCATGTGTGTATATATTTATATTATGGTATATGGACACACCATATACCATAATATACTACATGTTTTGTAGTAAATGCCTACTGTGTTCTGTGTGCTGAAGCAAAGCAAGAATTTCATTGTCCTATCAGGACATGACAATAAACTCACTTGAACTTGAACCTGAAGTGATGCATAGAAACAAAGAAACATAGAAAATAGGTGCAGGAGGAGGCCATTCGGTCCTTCGAGCCAGCACCGCCAATCATTGCGATCATGTCTGATAGTTCCCAATCAATAACCCGTGCCTGCCTTCTCCCCATATCCCACTAGCCCCTAGAGCTCTATCTAACTCTGCATAGCATCCTTATGCTGTTCATCTTGACCAATGCAGTCCAACTGCTTTTAAGGAATCCAGGTACTCTGATGTCCACTTTAATTGTAACATAAATATTATCGCTGACTTTCCAGGACTCGCGAGGAGTTAAACTCCAGTTTCCTGGATATTGCTGTGAGCAACCAGAGTGAAAATCCTGAAGATGTTACAAAAGTGGATTTCCCCCCTCTTTTTGTAAATGCTTTTAGTTATTCATTGAAAAGAGAAAATTATAGTAAAATAGTAAGATTAAACGAGAAATTACCAGTTTGAAGTTTGATCTGTATTTTGTGAGGAGTTACGATGAGAGATTACGTGAAGAAGCCCGCTAGGACGCATGCGTGTCATTCTTCAAAGCAGCGGTGTGAATTCACAGATAACTGTAATGACTAAACATAGTAAGATTAGAGAAGGGGTACCAGTTAAGTATATGATCAGGGTGGGAGCGGAGGGCACATAATCCCTCATCGTAACTCCTCACAAAATACAAATCAAACTTCAAACTGGTAAGTTCTCATTTAATCGTACTATTTTACTTCGGAGTCACGTGAGTGACTACGTGAAGATTTCAAAGCTCTGTGATTTCATGCCGTGGAAACGAGTCCGTGCACACGTCTGCCTTGACTGTGGGAGGAATAGTGTTAACATAATTACACATGATTCGTTATTGAAATCATAAAATTTATTAACACAAATTATAACCCCATTTATGGGTTTTTAATTAATTTACAGAATTTAAAAAAATTTCTGCAAATGTTCCAGTTTTCCTCACTGGCTTATTATAAAATAACTGGAAAGTTCTTTCCCCTGACCATCCTGCAGCTTTGAGGACTTGGTCCATGGGCACATCCAGTTGTATTGCTGCCGATGTAGCTGCAGCCCTGGTGGAATGAGATTTGAACACGTTAGTATCCACCCCAGCCTGCGTCAGTACCTGTTTCAGCCATCTCGAGATCGTCTGGACCGTCACTTTTTTGTGAGGTTTCTTATGGCTGATCAGCAGTCCCTTCTCATTGCCTCTTAGGATTTTTGTTTTCTCCATGTATAGTGATAGATGTTTAACTATACAGAGGCGGTCATCTGCGGGGTATGACCTACATTGGATATTGAGGCCTGCTGATCCCTGTCTGTTCTGTTTTACTAGTTCGTAAACATGGAACGTAATATCGTCAGGTGAGTAGGTCATGTTGTCCAGTCTGAGTTTGTGCAGTGACTGAACCCTCTGTGCCGTGACCAGTGCCATTAACATGACTGTTTTTAACGTTAGTCTGTATAGGGACAGGGTAGATGCTGGTGACCAGTTCCTGAGTGTTTTCAGGACAATGCTTACATCCCATATATGGGAGTACCTGGTTTTTGGGGGGTTTGTGTTAAATATTCCCCTCATGAGCTTGGTTACCAGAGGGTGAGTCCCTACCGTGTAACGCTCTGTCCCTTGCCATAGGTATGTCGACAGGGCACTTCTGGCATTGTTGATGGCACTGTAGCTGAGCCCCTCATCATAGTGGAGGCCTGCCAGATATTCCAGAACAGATGGGATGTTGATATTTCTGTTGGTGATTTTGTTCTTATGGCAATACGTTTCCCACTTTCTGATGTAGACCAGATATTGTTTCTTGGTTGATTCTCTTTGGGCCGCCGAGATGATGTTTGCTGTTCGGTCCGTGAGTCCCAGTTGTAGAAGCGGTGTCTTTAAACTCTACAAATTAACAGGTTCAAGCTTTTATGGCTTGGATGGCTATCCCCTGTCACGGGATGTAGTAGTAGATCTGGTCTGTGTGGGATTGTAATACATGGTTCTAATACCATGTTTTGCACCACTGGGAACCATGGTTGAGTAGGCCAATCGGGTACTACCAAAATACCAGACGCAGAGTCTTGTTGTATTTTCCTTAATACCCAACTGATGAGGCAGAAGGGTGAATGCGTAAATAAACCATTTCTCCCAATGCAACGAAAATGCATCTGTTGCCGCTGCCCCAGGGTCTGGTTCACATGAAACATAGTTAGCTATCTGGTTGTTTAGTCTGGATGCGAAAAGATCGATATCCGGTGTTCCATATTTTGCTGTAATATCAGAAAACACCATTTTGTTTAACATCCATTCGGTGTTATATTAAATTTGCGTGACCTGGTGTCTGCCACTAAATTTAGTTTCCCTGGTAGGTAAGTGGCTGATATCCAAATATTTCTCTGGATGCACCATTGCCAAATTGAATTAGCGAGATTGTCACATGATATCGATTTGTTGCCGCCCATGTGGTTGATGTATGCTACCACAGTAGTATTGTCTATTTGTAATCTAACATGCTGGGGGTGTGATCCAGTACAATATGACTTAAGGCCATGAAATGCACCCAACATTTCGAAGTAGTTTATACCCAGTGTGAGTAAGAAGGATGCCTCCTGCGCTGTCCATCTACCTCCACAGCTGGTGATGGTATTGGTGGCACCCCACCCTAGTGCACTGGCATCAGTTTGTAGTACCATCGAAGGGTTACTGACAATGATTGGGTTGGAACAAAGCCAGATGTTATCTATCCACCATTTTAGTTCCATTTTGGCTTGGATTGGTAGACTCATAGGTTTGTCAAAGCGACCTGCATTAATTTTTAGAGCTTGAATTTTGGCTCTCTGTAAGTTTTGGTAATGTAGGGGTCCAAATTGTATGGCTGGGAAAGCAGCCACCATTTTACCAATTACTTTAGCTACCAATCTGATGGATGGGTTTCTGATGTCAATGAAGTTGCTGCATACCTCCATTATTTCTCTGGCCTTTTCCTTAGGTAGTGTCACTGTCATGTGAACTGAATCAATGGTGAATCCCAAGTAGTCCATAGTAGTGGACGGTGTTAGTTTAGATTTAACTGGATGGATGATAAATCCCAGTTGTTCAAACAACTGTTTTGTGGCTGTTACAGTTAGTATGGCCAATTCCGAAGTTATGCCCACAATGAGTATGTCATCTAAATATGCCATAATCATGTGTTTGCGTTTCCATAGAAACGCTAGGGCTGGTCTCAAGATTTTTGTGAACAGCCTGGGGGCTGATGTAAGCCCATTTGGCAGTGCTTTATATTGCCAGAGTTGTCCCATCCAGTTGAATTTTAAGTAACATCTTTGGTCACGTTGTATGGGTACTGAATAGTAAGCATCTTTTAAATCGATGCTAGCCATGAAGTACCCTTTGGAAATTAGTTGTTTAGCAGTAACAAAGGTTTCCATTTTAAAGTGAATATATTGTACAAATGTATTCAATTTTGTCAGATCTATGATGATGCGACAACCACCATCTTTTTTGGTTTTGGTAAATATATTGGACACAAATTCTAATGGTTCGTGTCGCGTTAGCTCAATTACACCTTTTATGTAAAGCCGCTCCAGTTCAGCTTGTGCTTCTGTTTTTTCCTTATCAGAGAGCACAAACTTTCGGTTTGGTTTATGTTGAACTGGAGGGCTGTTTTCGTGTATAAACTCTATGGTATATCCCTGGATACTGCTTAAGGTGTAAGGATCGGTTGTTAGCATGCTCCATGCATTCAAAAACCAGTATAGTCTTCCCCCAACCTCCATGCTTCCCATATTATTTGGGGAACCAGACCCACCTACCTCCATTGTTACCAGTGGCAGGACTACTTCTTCCTGAAGTTCTTCCGTTGCTGTTGTGCTGGTGCTTGGTTTTTCGGGTTGGTTGCTGGTGTTGTTGGGGTTCCCCGCATTTTCCAGGAAGGCCGGCCTGGGCCATGGCCTAAAAAAGACTCATGTTTGGAGTGCCGTGCCCTCGAGCTCTCACCAGTTCCGCTGATGGGTGCGTAAGGGTGCAGTCGTAGGCTGTGGTGGGTTCTTGCAGGGTGGGTTGTTCCTTTTATTAACCCTAAAGTTTTTGCTTTTTCGTCTAGCTCCTTTACCTGCTTCGACAAGTTGCCTCCGAACAGGAGAATGGATGGTTTGGTGGCTCCAGGTTTACGCAGTCCCGCGAATTTAGGATTGGATGTCGGCTGTATGGCACTTTTTCTGATGCTGTTTAATTCGTGCTGCATATTGCAGAACAGTGCCAGCGCGTCCTGTTGACCTTGGGACATAACCCTGTCGTCCACAGTGCGGGCAAATGCCGTTATTCCTGCAGTCAGCAATTTTAGGACTTCTTGGAGTTTCACGTCCATACTTCTGACCCCTGGTCCGATATGTCAAACACCGCGGCCCGGGTGGTTGAAGCTGCCGCCCCACCAGTTCTGCAGACGCAGCCGCTGGCCCGCGGCCGAACCACGGACTCAGGCCACAACCGCCAGAACACCGTCCCAGCCACCCTCACGATAGTACTGCGCCGTCTTCAGCCTCGGGGCACCCCGCCGACAGGGCGTCGCTCATTTCCCCGGACCGGGCCGGCCCACCCCTGCTCTGGGGTCGCCCCGCCGTCGCTTCTCCCCCGGGCTTCTCCCCTCTCCGACCTGTCATAGCTCCGGTTCCACCCCGGTCCTGCAGCTGTTAATAATTGGGACGTTTAGTGATTAATAATTGGGACGTTTAGGGAAGTGCAGTTGCCTGGTGCCATATGTCTTCCTGTCGTATCCACTACAGCCTGTTCTTGTAGCTGGTTCAGTGACATGTAGTCAATGCTGGCAGCAAGCTTTGGCTCCAGATTTGCCCCAGTTTGTTCTGACTGTATGAGGTTTGCCACCATATCCAGCAAGTTTTCTTTGTCCTGCACCCCATGCACACTTGTATGTTCTTCCGCAGACCCCTCTTCCAAGTCAGCCCAGAACTGACTTGAAGTGCTCCCCTCTGATAAGGTGGAGACACTATGCAGCCCTTGGAAAGGTACTGTTGTGGGTTTGATATAGGTCCCACAGTGGCCTGATTCCAAATCCCAGAGCCGGTCATGCTCCAAACACCGTTCCATACGGGTCACGCGCTCTCGGTCGCTGGCCTCCCGTGGTGTATCAGAGTCGGACTCCTCCAAGTCCACAACTCTGTTTGTTTTGTGTTTTGCCTTGCCGCTTGCCGCTCGGCCGCGTTGATTTGGCCGGCGCGGCGGCTACACAGGGCACAGCTGATCCCACTACGGGTGATCTTAGTGCCGACGGCTGCTTTTGCTGGCTGTCCGCTGCTCCGCGGTCCTCCCTGACCAGCTTCGTCGCAGCTCTCGTTGTCTTTTTACCTTTCTCCATTCTCTCTGTAGTGGGCAAAAAGACCGCAGAGTAAGAACCTTACCTGCAAAAGCGGCTTTTTAAATTGCCGCCGCGGGGGAACGTCCTTCCACCGCGTCTGACGTTTCGCAATGCGTGTAGCGCAATGACACGCATGCGTCCTAGCGGGCTTCTTCACGTAGTCACTCACGTGACTCCGAAGTAAAATCAGAGACAGAGGGCACTGATAAAATCTCTAGAAATATGTTGAACAAAAAAATTAGAGGCTATGCCATAGCCCAGGTTACCAAATAGTTCGACAAGTTCTCTGTTTACTGGCAAGTACATTCCTCTGCCTTTACCTGAATCATTAGACCCAGAGAAACTGGCCAAACCTGTTCTTGCGACTAGTGTGACATTGTACAAAAGGAATGTAGATAAACTTCCAGAATTGAGATATACAGCATTGTATTCATTTTCAGGAGAGAAGGAATGGGCGATGTTTTGACCCGAAACGTCACCCATTCCTTCTCTCCTGAGATGCTGCCTCACCTGCTGAGTTACTCCAGCATTTTGTGCCTACCTTCGATTTAAGCCAACATCTGCAGTTCTTTCTTACACACTGTATTAAATTTGGACTGATTATACATTGGCACAGGGCGTCAGTAGCATTAAAAAATCAACTAGTTGAAGCATAAACACCAGAATAAAGATTTTATTAAGGCAATCCGTGGCATCTTGTCATGAATCCACGATTTGAGTTTATAAGGGGTCACAGTTTAAGGATAGAGGGAAAATCCTTTAGGACCGAGATGAGAAAAACTTTTTTCACACAGAGAGTGGTGAATCTCTGGAACTCTGCCACAGAAGGTAGTTGAGGCCAGTTCATTAGCTATATTTAAGAGGGAGTTAGATGTGGCCCTTGTGATCAGGTATGGAGAGAAGGCGGGTACAGGATACTGAGTTGGATGATCAGCCATGATCATCTTGAATGGTGGTGCAGGCTCGAAGGGCCGAATGGCCTACTCCTGCACCTATTTTCTATGTTTATATGTTTCTAATAATAGCAATGCCTACAGGTTACATCCAATATATCTTTATCGAGATGAAGCAACATACATGATGATGAGCATGATGGCCGTGATATAGCTCCATTCACAATAAAAAATTAGTAGTGAGCATACCTGGCAGATTCCATATAGCTTCTATTAAAGTGATCCTTTTCTCAGGCCTTAAGAAGTCCTACACCCAAAAGGTCCATCTCCTGTTCTGCTCCTGTCCCTGGTTTAGAGAAGGATTGAGAGGACAGCGCAGTGGCACAGCTGCAATGCTGTGCTGCCGCAGAGCTTCTGTGGAGATACTGTCTGTGTGGAGTTTGCATGTTCTTCCTGTGACTGCACAGGTTCCTCCTGCTGTGATTTCCTCCTGCACCGAAAAATGCTCTGCTTGGTAAGTTAATTGGTTACTGTAATTTAGCTCTAATGTGAGTGGGTGGCAGAAGATTTAGGGGTCAGCTGACGAGCATCTGAAAAGGAGTAGCTTACAAGGAAACGTGGGACATTTGGGATGGTGAAACACTGAAAGCCAACTTAGCCAATTAAACAAAACTGAATTACATGGAAAATACAACCTCAAAATGTTGTAAAGTTACCAAGGGCTATACTTCAAATGAGAGATTAAAATAGCAATCATATGCATGTTAAAATTGAATTTCACCACACCTTAATTTGGAAAATACAATTTCCATACTCCCCTCCTCACCTCCCTCCCTCGACTGCACCGTGGTAAATCAATAGCTCTATTGTTGAGATGTCGTTCTGTAAACAACCCAGTTCTTATTATCGTACAGTGATGTTTTGATTGGAACAGTTTTGAATATGTTTGCACGTTGATGAGCAACTTAATGGGTTTCATCTCAACAATAGTCTGATCATTAGCATTTCTAAAGGATATGGGAATGAAGTCACATTTTTGGAGCTCTGATGTCTTGTGAATTTCAGTGTAAGTGCATACATTTTTTAATCTGCAGATGTTGGAAATCTGAAATAAAACCATGTTGGAAACACTCAGCCAAACAGGAAAGCGAAACGGGGTTAACATTTTATTTCTGAGACCCCTCGTAAGTGAGTACCCAAAATAAAATAAACAGTTTGCACATTATTTAATTCCAACAATAACAGGTTGGCCCTTTCTTTTCGCAGCTTACTGTAAATAGTGACAGAACTCTCTTCCTTTTAACAAACAGTAGGTTGGGATATTCTGCTTTGGTCCATTTCTAGGTATTGACCTGATAAACTGCTTTTGCTGTCCTGCATCTGATTCTGGCCACGTACGTTACATTGGTCATGTTCTTCCTGCAGGTATGTCTGTAATGCCCGACTCAAATATGCAAGGTAACTGGCACCACCCAGAATGTGGAAACCTAATATACACGCTCTCCAACCCACACAAAGCCAGATGGGCAAAGTTGGCTGATAACATCTTGGCCAGCACATTAACTTGGCCAAACATTCCTAATGTGTTGTTTTTTCTCAAAAATCAACAATAACCTTTTTCGACACGCAGATCTAAAAGATTACAAGTTCAAAAAGTCAGCTCCAATGCTGCCTCCTCCCTCCTGCAATACTGTACCAAGAAATGCCTTTAGAAAAAAAAAAAAGTATTTCCAGACTGAATTGCATTTTTGTTCTTTTTTTTTGAGAAGGCTGAGTGTTGTCCTCGTCAATTACACTAGATGGCAGCACGGTGGTGCAGTGGTAGAGTTGCTGCCTTACAGCGCCAGAGACCCGGGTGCTGCGGGTTTGGAGTATGTACATTCTCCCCGTGACCTGCGTGGGGTTTTTCCGGGATCTTCGGTTTCCACCCACATTCCAAAGACGTACAGGTTTGTAGGTTGATTGGCTTGGTATAATTGTAAATTGTTCCTAGTGTGTAGGATAATGTTAGTGTGCGGGAATCGCTGGTCGGTGCGACCTCGGTGGGCCGCAGGGACCTGTTTCAGCGCTGTATCTCTAAAGTAAACTACTGTGGAGAAAATGGCACTCATCACTGTTTTATACTTTACTTGTAAATACGTTGCTATGCGTTTATCCAGACCTGCAAGAGTTTGACATTCAGACTATCGCTTGGGCATATTTGTGGTTTTCTATAATCAAATAATCCGCAAACTCTCACTTTACCAATAATGGGCATTTTGACCTGTTGTCAAAGGTATCGACAGACCCCCTTATACCCTCAACTTACCCAGAAGTTAGGTAAGAAAGAAGGTAAGAAAACTGATAAAATAAAGAGTAAGAAGAGGACACAGGAAGATTGCTTTCATGCCTTAATACAACTAAACCAAAATATTTCATAATACAAATCCCCATATCTTATTTGCTTTGCAAATATAATAGCTGACAACCCTCCAATTGTTTCAGTAGCAAACTGCTCCAACTTACCTTCATCTACCTCAACTCAACCAAAACTTGTGTTTGTCTTCTTCTTCTTTGGCATTTTCTTGGCAACAAGCATATCTTAATTCCGAGCTGCTCTGTGGCTTCCAAGGTGACTCATGAGATCAATGTGAAACCCACAGACTGCCACACAACGTGCAGGAGGTGCTGAAAGGGGTGGGCGAGTGGGTGGTTTAGGTAGTGAAGGAAGGAATTGCCGATGCTGGTTTACACTGAAGGTCGACACAAAATGATGGAGTAAATGCTAGTTTAGGTAGGCTATTTCCATTCACTTACTCTAGGCTTCTGCGAGTTCCCAACATTCTTCTGCAGTTGTATAGGGCTCTGGTGAGACCACATCTGGAGTATTGTGTACAGTTTTGGTCTCCTAATTTGAGGAAGGACATCCTTGTGATTGAGGCAATGCATCAGGCAACGAGATTGATCCCTGGGATGGAGGGACTGTCATATGAGGAAAGATTGAAAATACTAGGCTTGTATTCACTGGAGTTTAGAAGGATGAGGGGGAGTCTTATAGAAACATATAAAATTATAAAAGGACTGGACAAGCTAGATGCAGGAAAAATGTTCCCAATGTTGGGCGAGAACAGGGGCCACAGTCTTAGAATAAAGGGGAGGTCATTTAAGATTGAGGTGAGAAAAAACTTTTTCACCCAGAGAGTTATGAATTTATGGAATTCCCTGCCACAGAGGGCAGTGGAGGCCAAGTCACTGGATGGATTTAAGAGAGTTAGATAGAGCTCTAGGGGCTAGTGGAGTCAAGGGATATGGGGAGAAGGCAGGCACGGGTTATTGATAGGGGACGATCAGCCATGATCACAATGAATGGCGGTGCTGGCTCGAAGGGCTGGATGGCCTCCTCCTGCACCTATTTTCTATGTTTCTATGTTTCTATCATGAGAAATATGTGACTCCAATGTTCGGGCGAGTCCACTCGAATGCCTAACACCAATCTGAGACATATCTCAGAAGGGGCACCTGAGAGAGGATACGTTGTTGGTGTCAATGGATCATGAGGATTTTACCCAGCTTATTTGATGATATACGGGCTCTGAGATGTCCACTGAAGAAAATCTATATCTCAGGGGCACAAGATGGGACGTGGGGTGCTGATACCCAGTAGACAATGGGCTCTCTGACAGCTGATTTACTGAAGGCAATGATGAATTTAATCATCAATATCTCCCTTCACAGATAGGTTGCTCCCAAAATGTAGGAAATATGGTCTATGTTTTTCACCACCTTGTCATAGAGTTTTATTCTCAGAGGATACCATTGTGCAACAGGGGCCAGTTTGGAAAAAGATCTTAGTATTGAGAATGTTCAATATCAGGACCTTTTCCTGTAGGAATCACAATATGAGCCAAAGATCACTTGCATCTCCCAGCTTCTGAACATGTGGATATGCAACCTTGGTCCTGCAAAGGAGACAATATAGGTTGAACAGCCTCCTATTTGACCAGTTGGTAAACTGCAGTGCAGTGGGAAAGGTGTGGAATACTGATGCAACCTGTATCACCAGCTTGCACTGCAGTATGATCTGTTTAGGACCTGTTGATTAAAATTCAGTCATAAAATTGTCTGCCATGTGAAGTAGATACAGGACGGGGTTGAATCTCTTCAGGCTGCTAAATTAGTGACAGTTTCGTGACTGACAGTGTCAAAGGCTTCCATGTGGTTGCTTCCTGCAGTTTTCATAAGTTCATAAGGAATAGGAGCGGATGAGAACATGTGGGCCATCGTGTCTACTCCACTATTCAATCATGCCTGATCTATCTTTCCCTCTTAACCCCATCCACCTGCCTTCTCCCCATAGCCTCTGACACCCATACTGATCAAGAATCTATCTATCTCAGCCTTAAAAAATCCATTGATTTGGCCTCCACAGCCTTCTGTGGCAAAGAATTCCACAAATTCACCACCCTCTGGCGAAATAAATTCCTCCTAATTTCCTTCCTAAAGGAACGTCCTTTAATTCTGAGACGAGGACCTTTGGTCCTAGATTCTCCCACTAGTGGAAATATTCTCTGAACATCCAATCTATCCAGGCCTTTCACTATTCGGTAAGTTTTCTTTTAAATCACTCTTCTGTCATTCACTGAAGATCATGCGCTTTACACCTCCAGATGTACAGAGTCCACCCGAGTTCTGATTAGCTTGTAGGTTGCTAAACATACAGTCATTTTCAAGGGACAGATTCCTCAATGAATGAAGCTGAAGTGAACTGGCACCATTTTACAGAAACCATGGAATCACGTGTAAGTTTACCCCATTTAACATGAATGCAACACCATTTGTGGAGAAAAACTACCATACTGATATATTCGTTATTTGTTCATAAACATCTGGAAGAACACAGAATTAAAAGCTACAGATACCTGAAAAAAATATTTGTAAATTTGTCCCATATCAAAGTCTGATGGAAGAATCATCCAGACATTTACACACCGTACATTCAGCCAATATCCTGAGGAGAGTACCTCAAGTAAATGGCTCTGTTGAACTCTCTGTATTTGGTTCTGACTTGAGATTCGTGAATTTAATTGTCATAAGCACTTAAGACGAGGACAATAAAATTCCTAGGTACTACAGATTTCCAGGCACATTAATGCATCAATACAACAGTTAAATACACAATACAAAAAATTATCATTTATGCTGGGTAACCAGACCACGATAGGGCAAGTTGAAGTATGTAGTGCAACTTTATATGAAGTCCGCAGTAGATCAGTAATGAAGCAAGGTTGGGATTAGGGTTGTGCAGTGTAGTTCAAGAACGGCTCCAGGTTCTCACGCTCCTGTGCCTGCTTCTCCATGGTAGCAGTGAGATAACAGTGTACCAGTGTAATGTGTATCTTTGATGGGATTTGGTGGGATTACATTGGCAAATTAGTTTGCTCTCTTACCTCTCCATTATTTTTGGCTGGCTCTCAGTTTTCACCCTCCGCAAACCGGAACTCAACCAGTTCAAACTCATATTGGGTCTTGATGATTCCCAATCAGGCAATGATACAATATTAAAGCCCTCATCTGAATGTTCAAAAGCTATCAAGGCCCAGCCTCAGTGGCCTCTTCTGCTTCACACTCCTTCCAAGATATTGCTGCTGTTTTATTTCTGTCCTTTTGCTCATCCCTGTTTAATCTTATATCCAGAAACATCCAGTTGTGTAGATTAACTGGAAACTGTAAATTTCCTTTTACTACCTCCTTGGAAGCCTCAGACTATGTTTAATCGGACTTTATCTTGCACTAAACATCATTCCCTTTATCGTGTATCCATACACTGTGGAAGACTTGATTGGACTCATGTGTCGTCTTTCCGCTGACAAAAGTTTTGACCGCATCTATGATAATAAACGCATCTATGACACATGACAAAAAAATAAACTAAACTTGACTAAACTAAACTACCTAATACAACCACATTTCACAACTTTTCCCATCCTTCTGTATCACACGTTCTGCCTTTTGATCTCTGGCTTTTGACCAATCAAATGCCTATCAAACACACCCCTCACCTGCATCAAACCATTATCTTCCAGGCCTTGACCTGCCCCTCCTCTTGTTCCAGCTTTCTTCCCACCTCTACTCCCTCCACCCCTCAACAATCTGTCTGAAGAAGGGTAACAACCCAAAACATCACCTTTCCATGTTCTCTGGAGATGCTGCTTAACCTGTTGAATTACTCCAGCACTTTGTGTCTTTTTACCCATAGTTTTGGTAAGTGTTAACTAAATCAGGTGGAGATGATGAGCACACAGAGGAGAGAGTAGGTTGCAGGGAAAGAATAGGAGAATGGGATTGCTCTAGTAGCTAGCATGAACTAGATGGGTTGAAAAACCTTCTTCAAAAAAGGAAACATGAACATTTTTCACTTGTACAGAAAGATGTCAGTGTTCTTCATCAAGAAAAGAAATAGAGAGGTTTCAAAGATATAGAAGTATAAAAACGTATACATTTGGAGCAAGAGCGGGCCCATTGACAATGCTGCAGCATTCAATAAAGTTATTTGTAGGAAGGAACTGCAGATGCTTGTTTAAACCGAAGATAGACACAAAAAGCTGGAGTAACTCAGCGGGACAGGCAGCATCTCTGGAGAGAAGGAATGGGTGACGTTTCGGGTCGAGACCCTTCTTCAGAGATGCTTCTCTCCAGAAATGCTGCCTGTCCCGCTGAGTTACTCCAGCTTTGTGTGTCTATCTTCAATAACGTTATGGCTGAATTGGCTGTAAGATGAGTTCCACGGTCGTTCCTTTTCCTGGCAAATTTTTGGCACCTTAGTCATCAAGAATAGCTTCTCCCTCAGCCATAAAAATATTCAAAGACTGAATGTCACAGCACATTAAACAGATAAGCAGGTGGCATGTGGCATGTGCAAGGCCACGATTCAATAATTGGTAAATGATCACTTGCCAGGGAAACCAAGCCCAAAATTAGGCGCAATATTTAGGGTAATTAGGACATTATTATCACTGCATGACTTTAAAACAGGGAAATGGAATCTGCTTGAGCTTCACGTTCAAACTACTTCTCAGCCGCAGGGACTGTGTAGCTACAATCAATGTCGGGCTTTGTAGAAATATATCTGCAGAACCAGTCATACACGGGAACAATCAGATATCTGTCACATTGTTTCCTGGAAAAGGTGTGGTTTGAGCGCATCGATGCCAAAACTACATAAGTAAATATTATGTAAATTCACTCCAAGTAAATTAATCTAGAGATGGTGAGATTCCTCAGTGGGAAACAGAGAAAACCTGTTTTCACGTTGAAGGGGTGCAGCTGAATTCAAGATGGTAATTCCTGCACCTTGGATTAAAGTCCTGATGGAATAAGGGGAAACCAATGGCATCATTACTGCCATATATAAGAGCACAGAAAGCATTGTTTTGAAAAGGCTGAGATATAAAACAACACCACGTATAGGGGAAAGATAGACACAAAATGCTGGAGTAACTCAGTGGGTCTCTTCTGCTTCTTGCGTGCACAGCCTAAAGTTGTAGGACAACTTGTTCTATTTGATCTTATTTGATGGACCGGGTGCGACGGGTCACAATGTACAAGTCGGCAGACAACGGGGGTAAAAGCGTGCCCAACGTCGCCCTCATCCTGATGGCCACCTTTGTGTGTGTCTGCATCAGGCGGAGTGTAGAGCCAAGGCACGTGGGCACTAAGTGTCACTACCTGCTGAGGTTCTACCTGTCCCCAGTGTTGCGAAGGATGGGCCTGGCGCAGATGCCACGCAATGTGCCAGTCAGCTGGACATTGCCGCCCCATCTGTCATCTGTGGAAAGGTTCTTCCGGACCAACACCTTTGACCACAAGTCCATCGGGCAGTGGTCAGCATGGAATGTCCTGCAGGCACTGCAGGGAAAGGACTCGATGGATCCGGTGGCGTGGTTCCCAGAGCAGACTGCCCAGCTTGTCTGGCAAAATGCCTCATCGCCAGAACTGACCAACAAGCACCAAGACCTGGCTTGGCTGGCGGTGAGGGGAGCCCTCTCAGTTAGATCCTTCCTGCACCGTCGGAACCTCATTACCAGCGCACGCTGCCCTCGGGACGGCTGCTATGGAGAGGAGATGGTTGCCCACCTCTTTGCAGAGTGTGGATTTGCAAAAAGAGTCTGGAGAAGTATGAAAGGGTCCCTGGAACGATGTATCCCGAACAGCTCCGTCACAGAGGACTCTGTGATTTACGGACTGTTCCCAGGGACATATTCAGAGGCTGACATCGAGAGCTGCTGGAGGGTCATCAACTCGGTGAAAGACGCTCTTTGGTCTGCCCGAGCGTTGCTCACCACCCAGCAGAGCGAGATGTCCGTCAGGGAATGTTGCCGACTGGCCCACTGCAGACTGCAGGAGTACGTGCTAAGGGACTCGCTGAAGCTTAGTGCAGCCAACGCCAAGGCTCGGTGGGGGAGGGCCACAGTCTAGGGTCCTTCCGCTGCTGGACATGGGGGGCACGGTATGGTGGAGACGCCCCTCAAATTAAATTAAGGGAAGGTATCCCACGCCAGGGGGCCACATGAGTGGCACGGGTGGGGGACATTTTTGTGGAATTTAAAAGACATAAACTGTATTGAACAATCTCTATAGCCTACAAAAATGTCGGATGGAATTTTCGCACTGTGCACACATTGTATATATTTATTACTTGGACAGAGGCCACAGAGTGACACGGGTGGGGGACAGTTTTGGTGGAATTTGACAAATGTAAAAATATTGTACTGAAAAAAATTTGTATAGTCTCCGAAAATGTCGGATGAATTTTTTTGTTCGAATGGTTCAGGAATTGTATATATTTATCAATTGAATAAAGTCTATTTTGAAATTTAAAAAAAAAAAAAAATTAAGTCTACTCTGCCATGGCTGATCTATCTCTCCTTCCTAACCCCATTCTTCTGCCTTCTCTCCATAACTTCTGACTCCCGTACTAATCACGAATCTATCTATCTCTGCCTTAAAAATATCCACAGACTTGGCTTCCACAGCCTTCTGTGGCAAAGAATTCCACAGATTCATCCCCCTCTGACGAAAGAAATTCCTCCTCATCTCCTTCCTAAAGGAATGTCCTTTAATTCTGAGGCTATTCCACTCTATCCAAGCCTTTCACTATTCTGTATGTTTAAATGGGGTCACCCTCATTCTTCTAAACTCTCGTGAGTATAAGCCCTTTTTGTCTCTCTTCCTCGCACTCCCTATAAAACCCAGACATTCTAGCCGTAGGCTGACAAGGTACAAGTGGCCGACCAAGATCAGCTAATTGGCCTGAGCTGTCACCAATGATGCTGGGGATTTGGCCCCTCCTGGCTTGTCAGCTTCTTCTTCTTGTGTATGGCGTGCACAGACTAAATAGGACAACTTGTTCTATTTGATCTTATGAGGAGGAGGAGCCATCTTGGGGAGTGGCTGCTGACCAGCAGCCGTCCGTTTAATTCGCTTTTTTAAAAAGTTTTTAGTAAGTCCTGTGTTTCGTCCGTTGGAGAAATGGACTTTTTAATGTGGGGGGTAGGGGGCAATTTTACTTCTAGGTCCCTACCTGGTCGGTGAGACAGCTTTTTCTCCGGGCTGCCCGTCGACTCATCCTCGTGGCCTACCAGCGGGCTTAGAGCGCCGTTTCCTGGCGGGGACCGCCCAGCACCTCGGCCTCGGTGGCGGCACAGCGCTGGAGCGCTGTCGCGGAGCGGGCGATGCCTTGCCTGGGTCGCCGCGCTGGATCGCCGCGCTGGAGCTCCGGTGAGCTGTGACCGCCGAGTTCAACACCTCCGGGCTGCGGGTCTGCGGAGCGGAGCGGGCGGCGCCGACTTCAACATCGGGAGCCTGGGAGCTCCAACCCGGCGCGGCCTTGTCGGCTTCGGAAGTCGCGGTCTCCAGCTAGGAAGCGGCCGTTCCAGGTGGCCCAGCCGCTGAGAGGACTCTCCCGACGCCGGGGCAAGACCACCCGGTGAGAACGGCCAGGAACATCGGGCCTCCGTAGAGGCAATTGCGGTGGCCTCAATAGGCCTGACTTTGGGTGAACTTGGGGTTGGGGACTGGACATTGTGCCTTCCCCCACAGTGGTATCCATTGTGGGGGGATGATTTTTTTTGTCTGTAAGTAATCCTGTTAGTCTGTGTCCAAGATGGCTGTCGGAAGGGAGAGTGGACGCTGGCGCGCTTTAGCTGCCGCTGCTCTCTCTTCACATTGTGTTTTTGATTTTTTGTTTTTGGGCTGAATTCTGTTTTTAATTTGTGCTTCTGTGATGTCTTTATTATTTATTTTATTCTGATTATATGTTTTCTATTCCTGTTAATCTCTGTAAGGTGTCCTTGAGATTTCTGAAAGGCGACCAAAAATAAAATTTATTATTATTATTATTATTTGATTGTGCACGCCAGGTTGATTGCATTTGTCGAAACAGGGTGAAGGTTGCAATCTCCCATCCTGCCTGTCAGCCAGTTAAAGGGATCAGAGCGTATCCAAGAGAGAGGTGGCTGCCACAATTAGTATTAGAGCTCCCCCTAATGGGCAAATAATTAATTCACTGTGGTAGACAAAAATGCTGGAGAAACTCAGCGGGTGCGGCAGCATCTGTGGAGCGAAGGAAATAGGCAACGTTTCGGGCCAAAACCCTTCTTCAGACTGATTCACTGTGCAGTGTGGAACTGATTCACAGAAATTAATTCACTGCGCAGTGTGGAACTGAACAACAAGCATGAGAAACATTAATGATACAGTACCTCTTCATTACTAATTTGATTCTCTCGTCCTCTCCCACCATGCGGCTGCAACCCCATCATCCCTCATCTTTAGCCCGTACACTTTCCCTCAATCCCTCAATCTTGCTAACTCCACCCCAGGCAAATTCCAAAGGAAAACCTGGATTCTTGTACACCGGAGGAAACCTGATGAAAGTCCTGGATGTAAAAATTATCGGAACCAAAGATAGGGTAGACAGTGGAACCTGTTTCCCAGGGTGAAAATGACAAAGACTTGAGGGCATATTTTTAAGGAGAAAGAGGTAGTTTAAAGCAGATGTGCAGGGCAAGTGTTTTTAGAGAGTGGTGGGTGCCTGGTACGTACTGCCAGGGATGATGGTGAAGGCAGATACAAGGGGCCTTTAGACAGGCACATGGATATTCTGGGCTTGGAGGATTATTGGTCATGTGTAGGCAGGTGAGATTAGTTTTACTTGTCATTAAGTTCAGCACAGACATTGTGGGTCGAAGGTCCTGTCCCTGTGCTCTACTTTTCTATGTTTAGTTCCATCTTACACCCTAACCTCCTTGTTTCTATCTGCAATCTTTGTCCATCATCAGTCTACATTACTCGTATTTGCTCTACATTAGGCCTCCTGGAATGCCCTGCAAATTCTCTTCACTTCCATTTTTAAAAAACTCATTGAGATGTGGCGATTCAGTGATCTGCAAAAAAACAGCACCTTTGCGAATGTATAGATAAGAGCTTCCAAATCATCAGTTTGCCCTGAAGGTGAGAGGCTAGCAGGGGAACACCAAATAAATCATCTCCATGATGATGATGATGATGTGGACTGGACTTTTGGCAACAACAGAGTGAGTTTGAACAGAGTCAGGTACTTTGGAGGAGGGTTTAAGTTACTGAGATGCAAGTGGAGCTCAGATAAAACAGTGGATTAATGTGCCACACCTCTCAACCAAACCTCAAGTGGCTGCCGAAGTAACCAAGAGGGCAAATGAGTTATCAAGATGCAATGAAGACAGATTTCATTTTGATGTGTAATCTGGTCAATGGTTTAATGTTGGACAGACAATTGAAGAATATAAAAATGGCCTCAGCACTAATGGAACAAGAGGCGGCACAGTGGCGCAGGGTAGAGCACCAGAGACCCAAGATATATATATATAATTTATATTCTATATATATAATGATCCATTTATATATGTGTATTTGTGAGTATGTGTATATATACACACACAGTGAACTTTTTTTCTCTCTCTCGTTTATTATATTGTTTGCAATGTACTATGTTTACATATTCTGTTGTGCTGCTGCAAGTAAGAATTTCATTGTTCTATCTGGGACATATGACAATAAAACAATCTGGACACTTGACTTTTGGGTGCTCTGGTTTTCTCCCACATCCCAAAGGCATGCAGGTTTGTAGGTTAATTGGCTTGTGTAAATTGTCCCTAATGTGTAGGATAGAACTGGTGTATGGGTGATCGCTGGTCGGGGCGGCCTCTGTGGGCCGAAGAGATTTACCTTCTCTACATCTAAACTAAACTAAACTAAGAGGTGAAGTAGAGGCACAAGGGACTGTGGACACTGAAGTCAGACTAGGTAGCATCTGCAGAGGGAATGGATAGAGGACATTCCAGGTCGGGACCCTTCTTCGGACTGAGGTGAAATAGAGTTGGCGATCATAATCTCACAGAGGGTCATGTTTTTTTGATAAGGTTAACTCACTTAAAGTTCACTCTCCAAAGAGACGATAGACTAGAGAGAAGTTGGGAGGAAACCCTGAAAGGAGCAAAGGAAAAGGGGAAGGAGTGACATGGTGCTCACAGCAAGCATTCCCTCACAATAGAGTGGAGTACTTGCATCTGTTGTCATGAGTACTCCCAAGCCCCTGTGGGCATCAAGATCACCAGGACCACAGTCCACAAGATCTCATGCAGAATGCAGAGCAGCTGTAATCCGACTCAGTATTGCCTATGGTGAAAATATCAGGAAAGAAGGTTATAAAAATAATTATAACAATGAAAAGCCAGACCAGATAATAAACAAGAGTCCAGCTGACACGTTGCAATTCACATATGCACCACATACTCCGTGATTTGCAGATTGTTTTACTGTGAGCTTAAAAAGTTCTACCAGGAAGGTAGTAAATAGTTCCATTCATTTTGATGATGTGATCACATGTGATACTACCAGGTTAATGCAATGAAGACCAGATCAATTCCCCGATTGACAGGATTTCAAAAATTAATAGAGTAAACATTTCAAGGAGACACAAAGTGGGTGGAAGATTGCAACCTTCACGTGGTCCGCCCTGTTTCGACGAATTCAATCAACCTGGCGTGCACAATCAAATAAGATTAAATAGAACAAGTTGTCCTGCAACTTTAGGCTGTGCACTCAAGAAGAAGAAGGAGGCACAAAGCAATATTTGTGTGCAATTTTCACACAAATGTAGGTCTAATTTAGAGGGCAAAATGCACGTCACATTAGTGCTTATGTGCACACAAGGTGATTGTGGCCACATTTCATGAGGTTATTGTTCTAAAGGATTACACAATCCCTTTGTTTCAGATGGAAGTAATGGTGACCTCAAACATAGTGACCTGAAACGGCCCAGATACTGCACAAAATGTAATGAAGATCCAAGGTATGAACAAAATCTTCTGCAATGTGTTCTGAACTGTATGGTGCTACTTGCAGAGAAATCTAGTTCAAAGATCAGCTCCTCTTTCAACCCGAACTGAAAACAGAAAATGATTGAAAGAGTCACAAGGTCAAGTAGCATCTAGGGAAGAAAAGTGTGAATGTTTGAGGTCAAATATCTTTCATTGGAACTGGGTGGGGGGAGGGGATCTAGTATTATGTTGTTGAGAAGGTGGAGGGAGAATGGACAGGTGAAAGGTGACACCTGTGGTTGCTGTGGGAATTATTCACAGTGGTACTCAAATCAATGGATTAACTGGGCAGCTAGATGTTGTCATGCTGTTCTTATAGAGTGAAAACAAGTGAGCCAGTATAATTTGAGTAGATAATCTATGGCAGAAATGGCCAGTTCTGTTGTGGAGAAAGTAAATTGTGGATGTTAATACTGTCCATCCATCTGTAAATAGACACAAAATGGTGGAGTAACTCAGCAGGACAGGCAGCATCTCTGGAGTGAAGGAATGGGTGACGCTTCGGGTCAATTCCTCGACCGAAGAAGGGTGTCGACCCGAATCTTCACCATTCCCTCTCTCCACAGATGCTGCCTGTCCCACTGAGTTACTCCAGCATTTTGTGTCCATCTTTTGTTTAACCCAACATCTGCAGTTCCTTCCTACACCATCCATCTGTAATATTGACTCTGTATTTCTCTGAGAATTAGCATATCCCCATTTTGCATTTCAAAACACTTTGTACAGTACTTCGTTGTTTATGTTATTACCTTTTAACTGCCTCTATTACCCCATAGATGAGAGGACCCTCGTCCTCTTATCACCGGGACATTTTTTAGAGGCCAATCAACATACAAACACGTATGTCTTTGGGATGTGGGAGAAAACCAAAGCAATTGGAGCAAACCCATGCCGTCATAGGGAAAAGGTGCAAAGTCCACACAGACAGCACCCGATGTCAGGATCAAACCTGGGTCTCTGGTGCTATGAGACAACCACTCTACCAGCTGTGCAACTGTGCCATCTATTCTGGGGCACAATGTACAGCTACTGCACTGTTTATGTGGTGATGGCTACCTCATAGTTAACAGCTTCTCCAATCTTTCCCTTCAGAGTAGGAAATAGGTGAACATTCAGCAACTAATCTTTAAATCTAAACTCAGATTAACCAAATTGGACAGTTCCAGGAGCTAGACATATGGAAATGGAACTGGGGTGATTGCAGTGATAACATTATTCTCCATTTCCTGGCCAGCAGCCAGCCAGTTTCTGGATTTCATTGCTCAATGGGAAGAGCTACTTTTAAAGGTTCGAGATAAAGAGTGAAAGTCCAGTCAGACAAAGGTAGGTGGGCCAGTGATCAGGGATGTACAACATCAGAATTAAACGACATTCTTTTAGGAAGGAGCTGAGGAGAAATTTCTTTAGTCAGAGGGTGGTGAATCTGTGGAATTCTTTGCCGCAGAAGGCTGTGGAGGCCGTCAGTGGATACTTTTAAGGTAGAGATCAATAGATTCTTGATTAGTACAGATGTCAGAGGTTATGGAACGAAGGCAGGAGAATGGGGTTAGGAAGGAGAGATAGAATAGCCATGATTGAATAGCGGAGTAGACTTGATGGGCCGAATGTTCTAATTCTAATACTATTCCTTATGACCTTATGTATTGTGACAGGATTGGAGGGTGAAGTGGGGTGGGCTCATGTCATGGCGAAGACCAGAAAAAGGGAAATGTTGAGCTATGGCTTGCAGGATTTCCCTTAATTTGCTCCGATATCTGTTTTCTCAAATTGGAAAATCCCAGCCTGCAGTTGTTATATATGAAGATTTGTCAAAATCTGAAGTAAGCTCATTTTTCTGACAGTTCCAGTATTCAAACACTAATTAATTGTCTGTAATGATAATTAAATAGTCTCCCTTTATACCTGTCAATCTAAGTCCTTCGGTGAATACAAAGCATTGAAATGGTTTCAGATTCTTTCAGATTCCACCATCTGCCAAGTTCAAAATTGGAAGGCAGAGGGGAAAACCAAGTTCTCAATTTTTAAGTTGTGTTCCTGCTGATTAAAATTATTTGCAAACTTCTGTAATTGATCTCTCGAAGGTGATAAAATGCAGGCATAGAACAAATATGACTCTTACAAAACTGTTTTTTGTACTTGTTTTAATAGGTAAGTCTATAAACTGCTGAAAGCTGCTTAACCGTTTGAGGAGATGATTTTCTTTGCTGCAACCTTTGGACTTACAGAATTTGAGAAGTTACTAGATTACAAAAGGTTTAAAATAAATAGAGATCCCCATTTCAGAAAACTAGGACATGATCTTCACTGTCCCTGCTGTGCCTGTATGACACTTTCATTACAAAGTGGCCGTAGAATCCAGGTCCCTGATCTTCCTTTCCCTCGTCAAAGTCCATTGCGATATGAATGTCAACCTACTGTTGGTCCAGCAATGAGCCTTAAATACCTCTCTTTATCCACTCAGGCACATTTGCAGAGGGTTGAGAGCAGGGCACATAAATTTTAAGTAATCAGAAAATAGAGGTATGGGGATGTAAGGAAAACTTTTTTTTAAGCAGAGAATGATCATGATCTGGAGGCAGTAAAGCCAATGGAATGTCAATCTTTTTTTTAAAATAAATTGGTTTGGCATTTGTGGAATTTAATTTACGAGGCTACTGAGAATGAGACTAGGTTGTTCTACAATACCTCTTTCGGTTCTAAAATTAGTATGTATCTAAGCAGCCCCGAAACAATCCTGTGTACAAACCATCATTGAAACATAGAAACATAAAAAATAGGTGCAGTAATAGGCCATTCGGCCCTTCGAGCCTGCACCGCCTTTCTATATGATCATGGCTGATCATCCAACTCAGTATCCTGTACCTGCCTTCTCTCCATACCCCCTAATACCTTTACCACAAGGCCACATCTAACTCCCTCTTAAATATAGCCAATGAACTGGCCTCAACTACCTTCTGTGGCAGAGAATTCCAGAGAAGGAAAGAGAAAGATCAATTGGGGCTCAGGGGAGGGCGAAGAAAGGAGGTTTATGGGGAGAAAGGGGAGGGGTGTTTTGTAATTTATTAAAAATTGGAGAATTCAACGTTAGTGCGTTGGGTTGTAAGCTATCCCTTTCTTTCCTCCCTCCTCTGAGCCCTGGATGATCTAACACCTATCTTTCTCTTCCTCCCCCTCAGCATTCTTCCCTCCAGCTACACAATTCGCAACTCTCATCCTTTTGTCTCACACTTTGTGTGTGTTCATTTCTGGCCTTCGTCCAACCATCTGCCTATCAAGAACCCCCCTCACCTGTGTTCTCCTCTGATCAGCTCTGAATTATCCTACCATTCCACTCTTCTAGTTTTCTTTCCCCCCACCCCTTCAATCAGTCTAAAGAAAGGGCCCAACCCAAAACATCACCTATCCATCTCAAGGATGCTGCCTGACCCGCTGAGTTACTCCAGCATCTTCCATTTCTGTGCTGCATGTTTCGAGGATTTTACATTTGTTCACTTTTGTGGTTTTGCCAGGTTTTTCCTATTGCTAGGAAGAACATTCCTCTTTAATAAGGCAAGTAACAAACAGAACGTTTCACCAAATATCAATTTAATAAAACTAACAATGGAGATACAATGCATTGAATGTTTTAGCACATGGTACACAAAAATCTCATAGCATGCACAATCAATATGAACCGCAACATTGCTTTGGAATAACATTCACAAATGTTTTCCCCCACTAAGTCCACACATAGTTTAGCCTTAAAACTAAAAAAAAAAAAAAAAAAATCGCAGACGGTTCAGATTCAAATCTTTGTTATAATTGCAACGATTCAAGATGAGTCCCAAGATGATCCTACAGGAAAATCTACACGCTTTACGTACAGAATATTCGACTCTATATACCTATGTGAGACAATGTCTTCAAGGGGAGATACAGCAGATACACGTGGAATGCAAACTGGTAGTTAATCATTGTTTTCACTTTAATTCCAATATTTATTTAGAAAAAAAGAAGCAAGGTGTTGATCACGTTACCTCTAGTGGGCATCAACTGACATGTCGAACAAAAGACTCTAAACCAATGTTTAGAACAACTTAATGTTTATTAACATTTGAGTTTACTTAAGCATGTGTGCAATCCATTGACTTCTAATAGCTGCTCATTTGTTTTACTATTCCAACTTAACATTTCTTAACTAAATCACAAAACCCATGACGTGGATTTGTATATTACCCATCTGAATGAATTGGCTAGATTCACTCTGTTGGTAGGGAGGAGTCTTCTCTAAGTTTCAAACTCATGTCCCTCCTACTTGCGATGGTTCTTTCGGTTGTCGTTCCCAAGGTCTCGGACGGTTCTTCTTTAATAGTAATTTTTCCTTCAATCACCTAAAGGAAGCCTTTGTTCTAACCCAAAGCTGTCACAAGTCCGAAGTCAATCATTTCAAGTTGTCACTCATCCAAGTATTGCACAAACAAAACACATTTTTGTTCCGTTCTTAATTATGTTGCCTGTTCATACTTTCATTCTCATCATAAAGCTCCTTTGCAAAATGGCGTTCCCAGTTACCTTATCTTCTCAAGGCCACACTACATGACCACATATCAAACACAAGACCATTTTCACAGTACTTCTTTGTTCTCCTGGTCCCAGAGTTTCTCTCTATCTCTCTCCCTGGCTAGTAACAAAGCTTGTCAGGATACTTGACATCCAGTCACTGGCTATAGTAGATATGTTTTTATTATTCTGAATAAAGCTTATTTTTGGGGAGAAAAATGTACTCCAGGGATACTGCTTGACCCACTGAGTTACTCTAGCACTTTGTTTCCTTTTAAGGCAAATGGCTTGTTTGTGAAAGGTTTTGTATGCAAGCAAAGGTAATACCAGACTGATTTGTGCATCTGTATGTGTGCCTATTTTGAAAGGAATGGAAAGATATAAAACTGTCAACTCACTGAAGTGTGTAGCAAGAAGTGATTTTGTTTGAGAAGTTGTTTTTTTAAATGACTCAAGTATTTCTTAGCTATGACCTTCTAAACTGAAGTGGCCTTTTGTTCTAATTCAAAGAAAAGTGACAGGTCAACTGACAGATTTGTGAACATCTATCTAATGACTGCAGCATTCTATTTTCACTTTTAAATTTGGTATTTTTAAATGAAAAAGAAACAGGAAATGATGATAAAAAGAAAGCTCAAGGGGTCATGGTGGGGAATCAGCGAGTTGAACATGAACTGTTTCTCCTTCCATATATACTACCTGACCTGGATCTTTCTAGCATCTTTGGTTTTTATCGCAAATTTCCAGTTTTTAAAAATGTCACTCAAGGTGTTTATAGTAGCCATTTGGCCCATCAAGTCTACTCCACAATTTAATCATGGCTGATCTATCTCGCCCTCCTAACCCCTTTCTCCTGCCTTCTCCACATAACCTCTGACACCTGTACTAATCAAGAATCTATCTATCTCTCCCTTAAAAAGTTCCAGACTTGGCCTCCACAGCCTTCTGTGGCAAAGAATTCCAGATTCACCATCCTCTGACTAAAGAAATTTCTCACGTCCTTCCTAAAAGAATGTCCTTTAATTTCGAGGCTACGACCTCTAGTCCTAGACTTTCCCACTAGTGCAAACATACTCTCCACATCCACTCTATCCAAGCCTTTCACTGTTCTGTATGTTTCAATGAGGTCCCACCCTTCTTAAATGCGGCCTTACAAGCGCCTTTTCGAGCCTCAGTATTACATCCCTGTTTTTGTATACATCCTCTTGAAACATACATAGAAACATAGAAAATAGGTGCAGGAGTAGGCCATTCGGCCCTTCAAGCCAGCACCTCCATCAGCATCAGTATGATTATGGCCGATCATCCAAAATCAGTACCCCGTTCCTGCTTTTTGCCAATATCTCTCGATTCTGTTAGCTGTAAGAGCTAGTTCTAACTCTCTCTTGAAAACGTCCGGTGAATTGGCCTCCACTGCCTTCTGTGACAGAGAATTCCAGATTCACAACTTTCTGGGTGTAAAAGTTTTTGCTCATCTCAGTCCTAAATGTGACTTAAGCCTGTCCCACTTTCCCAAGTTACTCACGAATTCTCCCGAATTGTCCCCTTGATTCAAACTCAGAGATGCCAGCCGTAGGTACTCAGGGCTATTTTTTTTACTCGTGGACATTTTTCAACATGCTGAAAACACATCCTGACTTACCTGCGGCTGGCATTACAAACCGCTACGGAATATCTAGGATTCCCACGGCCTCAACACAGACATTCTCTGAGTTTGAATCAAGGGGAAAACGCGGGAGAATTTGTTAGTGAGTTTTAGTGTTTTGTTTTTGGAGCTCTAGTCTTTTTTATGTGGGGGGTGGGAGGGGGAAACTATTTTTCAGGGTCCCTACCTGGTCGGAGAGGCAGCTTTTCTCCGGGCTGCACTTTCGACCGTCCTCGCGGCCTACCAGCGGGCCTGGAGCGGCGTTTCCTGAGGGGATCGCCCAGTACCTCAACTTCGGCGGCGACGGCACAGCTTTGGATCGCTATTGCGGAGCGGGCGATGCCTTGCCCGGGTCGCTGCGCTGGAGCTCCAGTGAGCTAAAGACCGCCGATGAAACATCGCGGAGCTGCGGGACTATGGAGCAGACAGCTGTGGGCGGCGGCGCCAAAATTTTCATCGGGAGCCTGGGATCTCTCGCCGAGATCGCCAGTGGTGGCGGTCCAACCGGCGCGGCCTTGTTGGCTTTGGAAGCCGCGGTCTCCGGTAAGGGAAGCGTCCTTTCCTGGATTCCCATGCCGCTGAGAGGATTCTCCCGACGCCGGAGCACCATCCAGGCAAGAACGGCCTGGAACATCGGGCCTCCATAAAGGCAACTGTGGAGGCCTCAATAGGCCCGACTATGGGTGGACATGGGATGGGGACGGGACATTGTGCCTTCCCTCATAATGGGAACCATTGTGGGGGGATGTTTCTATGTTTAAATCTCTTTATTACTGTTATGTCTGTATTCTTTCTTTATGTATTCTTTTCTTATTGGCAAGAAGCATTTCACTACACCTATGGTGTATGTGACCAATAAAATAACCCTTGAACCTTTAACTCGGGAAAGTGGGACGGGGCTTTAAACTGTAACCTCTGGTTCTGGACTCGCCCAACATCGGGAACATTTTTCCTGCATCTAGACTGTCCAATTCCTTAAGAATATTATATGTGTCCGTAAGATCACCTCTCATCCTTCTAAACCCCTGTGAATACAACCCCAGTCGACCCATTCTTTCATCATATGTCAGTCCCGCAACCCCGGGAATTAACCGAAATGAATGTTAACATTGAGTTTGCTTTTTCGCCGAGTTGCTCCGGCATTTTGTGTCTATATTCAGTGTAAATCAGCATCTGCCGTCCCTTATGTTTAGTTTGATTAAAGAGCATGGGCGGCTGAGGGGCGGCCCACGGCTGACGGACTACAGGAAGGGCTGGGTTAACTTAACCAAGGTTTGCGCGCCTGAACCAACGGCCGACGGGCTGCCTGGCACTGCAGAGCAGAGCAATGGCGTCAGGTAAGAAACACCGACTCTGACCAAGACTCTACACCCCAACCATCACCCATTCCTTCTCTCCACAGATGCTGCCTGTCCCGCTGAGTTACTCCAGCATGTTTTGCGTCTTATCTTCGGTCGGGAATAATCGACGCGTTTAAAAAACAAAAAAAAACCTAAGTGAACGAAATTAAAAAAATACAACAAAGTTAGCTCACACACGATAACTGTGGGCAAGATGGATGGAGCCCGTTCCCTGGCTCCACGAAGTAGTGACCCCGTCGCCGCGGATCAAGAAGATGAAGACACAAAATGGTGGAGTAACTCAGTGGGACAGCAGCATCTCTGGACAGAAGGTTTGGGTGATGTTTCGGGTCGCAACCCTTCTTCAGACTGAGTGTCAGGGGAGAGGGAAACGAGAGATATGTCTGAAGAAGGGTCTCGACCTGAAACATCACCCGTTCCTTCTCTCCAGAGATGCTGCCTGTCCCGCCGCGTTACTCCACCATTTTGTGTCTATCTTCGGTGAAAACCAGAACCTCAGTGCAGTTCCTTCCTACACTTGTCATAGAGTAGATGTGGCAGAAGATGGACCACGCCGACCGGGGCGGGTTGTCCGCCATCCATCCCACCCTTGTGAACAGCGCGACGGCGTTGATTATCTGCCGACATTAAACCCAACCGCGTCCTCACAATGTTTCTGCTCAGCAGTCGGCTCGTCAGCTCCGGAAAACCGCTCTAGTCATTTGGTGGGCACGCTTCATTTTCCTTTATTTAAAAAAAAAAGTGCCTTTATTTAAATAGTACGCACAAACTCTCAACCGGCAATCAAAACTATCAACCCTATTTCTTCCTACAAGAGCAGACACGATCCTACTACACACAACTTGGGGGGACAATTCTAACCGAAACCAAAGATCCTATAACAAGTCAGAATTGAACTCGTGTCTCTTGAGTTGTTGGGCAGCAATTCTACCGCTGCGCCACGGTTCCGCCCTTGATCTAACTCAATAAATCGGTGTCGATGTTCCAGGAGCCAGTTCTGTAATCTGACCTGCCAATGTATAATTACAGGGTTAGGGAAAGTCCACTGGAATTGTGTAGGAATAAACTGGGAGATTTAGCGTGGGATTTAATAAATTGTTGCATAATTGAAATTCTGTTTAAAATTAAACGTTCATTTTCATTGCCATACTTAAGGAAGATTTTTGGATTTTCTTAAATTCCCCAGACAGCAATTCCGTTTGCCAAGTTTAACATTACTTTGTTTCACTGTCAAGAGGGTTTTATTGTCATGTCCCAGATAGAACAATGAAATTCTTATTTGCAACACATGTAAACATAGTACACTATAAATAAAGTAATAAACAAGAAAAAAAAAGTTTGGTGTGTGTTTGGTCTCTTTTTGCTCTTTCTATCATTTAATAGTATCAGCTGGTATTATTTTCCTTATCCTAGCCAAAATACTATAATGTAGTTTAGACTTCTCATTGTTCTTTCATCTTCTCTTTAGCCTCACATGACACAAACACAACAACTAAGATTGCTATCCTACTGAATGTTGTCCACTAATTAAAATAATAAAAAGATAATCTAGCTCATTTATCTATCTGAGAGATCTCACTGGACTAAAATTGACTAACAATTACCTGATCAAAAATGCTTATTAAAAATATACTATGTCAATAGATTGATTTGTGATCAGTTTTTGTATAGAATTGTTTGCACAGGAGTGAGCATTGTAAATGTTTTGAAGGGGGCGCTCCTTTTTTCTTAAAACATTTTTCCTTTAACAGATAAGGATAAATGGAAGGCATCTTCAGTGCATTGCAGTACAGTACATGGTAAAATGTGCCAAATAATTTTGCAGGATTATATAGCATGTAAAATTTGACACGATTGCAGAATAAAAATTTAAATTACGTTATTAGAACCTTGATCATAGATGGAGCATTTTCTTAATATTCTGAACTGGGGAGGAAAGAGAATTTGTAGGAAGAGAAGTTCTGAATTGAGAGTAGTAAGGTCAGGCTGTGTTTGATGGAGAACAGCACTTTTCAGCCTTTCTAACACTAGCAGTATATTAGTATTAGCTAGAAATGGGGAAAGAAGCAATTTGGTAATTACAACTACATTCTTGTTATCTTCAATAGGTTGGATGCACAAAACGATGAAATGTATGGAGAAACCACTAGGAGGCAATGTGAGTATAATGAATATTGTGTGCTGTCTATTTGGATCATAAGAGTAAGATACCTACAGAAGTTTGTTTTTCTTTACTGGAAACAAACAGTATTGATCTATGGGTGTGTCAGATCAATAAAGTTTGGATGATATGATGAGCAACAACATTTGTTTCACCATTCTATTCATCCCTTCAGCAGTTTCTCAGGCTTTAAACATTCCTTGAAATCTCCCTCTTAAGAGGAGGCCTAAAACCCATTGTTGATCAAGCTATTGGCACCTGTCTTCATGTGCTCATTTGTCAGAGAGACAGCATGGAAATTAGTCTTTTGCTCACTAAGTCTGCCAACTATCAAACCCCCAATCCCATCAATTTCTCCCAGATTTTACCACTGACTACATGTACGCCAGGACAATTTACCATGGCCAATTTATTAATCTATCAACTAGCACGTATTTGAGGATGTGGGAAGAAATTGGAGTACCTGGAGAAAATCACCACAATCATAGAACATGCACAAGATGACACATTTGAACCTGGGTTGCTGGAACTGTGAGGCACAGTTCTATTAGTCTGTACCATGATATTGCCGGTTCAGTGCAAAATGTGTTAATGCTTTTATAAAGAATCTTAACACGTGTTAAACAACTTTTTAGATTTAGAGAGATTCTTCGTTTGATGATTGGAAATGCATTTTCATTGTTTACTTTCAATTGGGAATTGGCCTTTTTAACCAATGTGCAAATTGGGTCAAGATTTGCATTAGGGCTTGGTATTGCAGAGTATTTCTTCCATAAACACTCCAATGTCCACGATGGGCAGGAGTAAAATGCATAGAACCCTAGCTTATGGAAGGACTTTTCTGATAACAAAGGGGAAGAAGCTGTTCCTGCTGGTGGCACTCACTTTCAAGTACCTGTGCCAGACGGGGCAGAGGGAAGGAATGACAGTGTGGGACAAGTCTCTGATTATATTGGCTGCTTTTCCTTTCCTCCTTCCTCCCACATCACATCAATGTGGTTGGTCCACGACAGATCATTGATAATATTAACACCTAAGAATTTAAAGCTCTCAACCATTTCAACTTCTGGACAATTGATGCTGATTGGGGCATGTTCTCTACCATGCTTCCTGAAGTAAGCAGGTGAAAATAATGAGAACTGAGTGATTTCTGGACAAGGAGGAAGAAGATTGAGGATTGAAAGATTGCTATCAATACATAACTGTTTCTTTGCCACTGTAGGGCTTTAAAATCTGTTACATGACTGGTGATCTGTTTGAATGTCCAGCACAAGAATCGCTGGCGCACTGCATCAGCGCAGACTGCCGCATGGGGAAGGGGATAGCTGTTTTATTCAAGAAACGGTTTGGATCTGTTCCGGCGCTGCTAGACCAAAGTAAGAAACTAAAGCATAATTACTTTTCACCGCTGGAATGTGCATGTTGTTTTGGCATTAAAACGTCAAACCAAATTCTTGGGTAGACAAAAATGCTGGAGAAACTCAGCGGGTGAGGCAGCATCTATAGTACGAAGGAATAGGTGACGTTTCAGGTCGAGGCCCTTCTTCAGTCTGAAGAAGGGTCTCGACCCAAAACATCACCTATTCCTTCGCTCCTCATCCGCTGAGTTGCTCCAGCATTTTTGTCTGCCCTCGATTTTTCCAGCTTCTGCAGTTCTTAAACCAAATTCTTGTATCTGAAGGAAAATTTGGTAAAGTTATTTCAGTGGGGGCCATGGCTGCATGTTTGTGGGTGTTGTCATCCCATGAAAAATAAGCAAAGACATTAAGTTAAAATAAGTTGTGTTAATATTACTCTTCCAGAAAAGAGACACAAGCTCCAGAGGAACATTTTGTTATTAAAATCTGTAAAATATACAGTAGAAGGGACCCAGGAATGAAATATCAGAATAGCAGGGGGAGATAGTGTTTCGCAACTGGAAAATTCCTACACACCTGACAATCCAACAGTATATTGATTTCTCTATAACTTTGTAACCCTTGCTTTCCCCCTCTCTCTGTCCCTCTCCCACCCTAGTTATCCTACCAGATTCATTGTCCTCCTGATTAATTTTACTGTTTGCCTCGTTGTCGGCTTCTCCTCAGCCAATGTTGAACCTTTGTATATTTCCTTGATCATTCTTGGTTCTGCCCTTTTCACACCTTACCTGCTCTTTGTACCCTTCCATATCTCTAGTTTCCCTCTCGCCTGCCTCTCAGTCTGATTCAAAACCCATTCCTTCTCTCCAGAGATGCTGCCTGTCCCGTTGAGTTACTCCAGCATTTTATGTCTATCTTCGGTGTAAACCAGCATCTGCAGTTCCTTCCTCTCATTATCATGTGACCCCTGTTGATTCAGAAAAAAGGATAATCCAGGAAGGCTTTGGAACCAAGGGTGCCGGAAAATCGGTGTTCAGACTGTACTCAAATCAATTATGGATCTATTCTGACTTGCCCATCTTTATTTCCAAAGTTGGATGAGTTGAATAAAATGACCAAGCCTAGACTTGAGTTTAGAACAATGAGGTAAATCGTGATATTCCTCAGCATCTGAGGAGCCTCACACTAAGGGATCAGCCATTCAAATGAAGTTCTTCACTCGGAGGATAGCTAATCGTTTGGCATTCACTATTCAAGTGGACCATGAAGGCTCAGTTACTGAGTGTCTTAAAGACTATTCAAGAATTGTAGATGTTTTAGTATAGTGCAGGAAAGCAGTGCTGAAGTAAAGGATCTTGAATGCAGAGCAAGCACAATGGGCCAAATAGCCTAATCCTGCTTCTGTTTCTTGTGTTCGTAAGCAGACCAAGAAAAAAAATACAATAATTGTTTTTGTTGCTTCACAGAAAAGAAAACTGGGGAAGTAGCAATACTGAAAAGACCCCAACGATACATTTACTATCTGGTAACTTTTAGTTTGAGTATTATTGTTCATTATTTGAATGCTTTTTAAAATTCACAAGATAAAGGTTAAACTTTGTTTTTTCAAAATATAGTACACTACTAGAGAATTCATGTTGCATGGTATCCTTTTGGTTTAACACAGTCCCATGGACAATGTAACCCCACCATAAACCGATGCATGGCTAAACTCAAATGATGAAGCTCAATGGTTGACAGCAATGTTTGATTCAACAGTTTTTTTTGTGATCTGATTTAGATTTTTATGTAAATCAAATCTTTATTTTAAAGCTAGACTACTCTTGTATATCTTGTCTCCAATAAAAAAAACTGCTATTTTATAAGTAGACAAAAACACGCAGATTGCATTTGGAAAGATTGTTTCCCTTTCTCTTTATATATCCTTACACCATGAGCCATTTGGCCCATTTAGTCTATGCCGGCTCACAGAGCAGACTCATCTTCGTCCACTAATATTTTGTGCGATTGATTTCCCGTCAATTTCTGAATTCTGCCACTCATTTGTACATTGGGCATCATTTAGTGGCCAATTAACCTGTCATCCAGCATGTCTTTGTGATGTAGAAGAAAAGGACACATTTGCGGAAAACCCAAGTGGTTACTGTGAGAAGCTGCAGCTCCACATACATGGCACCAGAGGGCAGGATTGTGTGACAGCAACTCCACACACTGTGTTGCAACCACATTCTTTTGGAAAAGTTTGCAATGTGGATTCATTTTAATGGAGGCTAAATTGCATTGAATACCAAAGATCCTAATTTGAGCTTTGTAAGTGACGCTTTTAGCTAAAAGACTGTAAACGTCACTTACCAAATTTAGCTAGCTAAATCATTCACTGGCTAAACGAGCTACATAATCTTCTGCTACAGTCTGCAATCTTTCTATGATTTTGACATTGCTGCAGTAATTCTTTTAGGGCCAGTGTCCTAGGCTTAACCTTCTCCCGCAGACTTTCATGACATTATTAGATCAAATTTAGGGATGTTAATTCTCCAATGTTCAATTGCATTTCTAATTCTTCAGAAGTTGAAACTATTCTTGTCAGAGTGATCAAGGTGGCATTCAGATGCTGATGAAATGGAAATGTTGACTGCACTGTAGTCACGCCCCCTTGACATTCAAAGGCATTGTCATTGCCAAGTCTTCCATCATCAAAGTTGAAGATATTGCCCTTGACTAGAGATCCAACACAGCAGCCACATAAATGCTGTCTCTACGACAGGAGTTCAAAGGCTAGATATCCTGTGAATGACTCGCCTCTGCTACCCCAAAACCTCCTTGCCTGGATGAGGGCCCCTCCAGCAGCACTGAAGATCCACACAAAGATAGACACAAAAAGCTAGAGTAGAAACATAGCAAATAAGTGCAGCAGTAGGCCATTCGGCCCTTCGAGCCAGCTGATCATCTAAAATCAGTTACCCGTTCCTGCTTTATTTCCCATATCCCTTTAGTCCTAAGAGCTAAAGCTAACTCACTCTTCAAAACATCCAGTGAATTGGCCTCCACTGCCTTCTGTGGCAGAGAATTCCACAGATTCACAACTCTCTGGGTGGAGACATTTTTCCTCATCTCAGTTCTAAATGGCCTACCCCTTATTCTTAACCTGTTTCTGGACTCCCCCAACATCAGGGAGCATTTTTCCTGCATCTAGCCTAGCCAACCCTTTAAGAATTTTACATGTTTCTATAAGATCCCCTCTCATCCTTCTAAATTCTAGTGAATACAAGCCCAGTCGACCCATTCTTTCACCAGGTTAACCTGCACTCCCTCAATAGCAATAATGTCCTTCCTCAAATAAGGAGACCAAAATTGCACACAATACTCCAGGTGCGGTCTCACCAGGGCCCTGTACAACTGCAGTAGGACCTCCTTGCTCCTAAACTCAAATCATCTCGCCATGACCAGCATGCCATTAGCTTTCTTCACTGCAGAATCCAGTCTGAAGAAGGGTCTCGACCCGAAACATCACCCATTCCTTCTCTCCAGAGATGCTGCCTGTCCTGCTGAGTTACTCCAGCTTTTTGTGTCTATCTTTGGTTTAAACCTGCAAATGCAGTTTCTTCCTACTGAAGATTACTGTCTGTTGTCCGCAAACACTCATTCCCTCCATCACTGCTGCGCACTGGCTGCATTATGTTTAGCAGTTATCAATCAATCAATAAATCAGTTTTATTCGTCACATTGCACATAAAGTGCAAGTGAAATGAATTTGCCAGCAGCGGTACAATGATAAAGAAAACACAAAAACACAATAAAAATTGAACACAAACATCCACCACAGCATTCATCACTGTGGTGGAAGGCACAAAATTTGGCCAGTCCTCCACTACTCCAGTTACTCACCAAGGCTACTCTGACAGCACTTCAAGATCTAATTTCAGTCTTCAGCCTTGAGCAATTTCAAGAATTTAAAAGAAGCATTATAAAAATATCTTCACTGCTACCGTGTGATTAAGTTATCAGTTTGGCTTTTGATCTTGGTCATATAGCACTGAAACACATTCTCTAGTCTAATTAGTCCATGCTGAACAAAATGCCCAATCTGGTCCCATTTGCTAGCATAAAGTCCATATCACGCTATATCCTTCCTATCCATGTACCTGTCCAGGTGTCTCTTAAATGCTGTTATAGTACCTGCCTTGACTACCTCCTCTGGTAGCTTGTTCCATATACCCACCACCCTCAGTGAAAATAGATGCTCCCTCTGGTTCCAATCTTTCCTCTCTTGGCTTCAACCTATGACTTCTGGTTCTTGATTTCCCCTACTCTAAATAAAAGATGATGTCCATTGACCCTATCTATTCCTCTCATAACTTTATACACCTTTATAATATCACCCCCTCCGCCTCCTGCACTGCAAAGAATAAAGTCCTGCCCTGCCCATCCTCTTCCTATAGCTCAGGCCTCTCAAGTCCTGGCAACTTCCTCATAGATCATCTCTTCACTCTTGCCAGCTTCATGACATCCTTCCTATAGTAGGGTCAATACTGAACACAGTACTACAAATGCAGTCTCAATGCCTTGCACACTGTAACATAATGTTCCAACTTCTATACTCAATAGGCTGACTGATGAAGACAAATGTATCAAAAGCCATCTTTATCAGTGATGCCACGTTCAAGGACTTTTTCTGCTCCCTACTCCCTAGGGCCCAACTATTCACTCTAAAGATCTTGCCCTGGTTTTGCAATGAGTCAATACCCCTTGTCAGACCTGAAGTTTGATGAAGGGTCCTGACTCAACATTGTCCAGCCATTCCTCTACAGATGATACCTAACCCACTGAGTTCCTCCAGAATGATTTCGGCCAAGATTCCAGCATCTGCAGTTTCTTGTGTCTCCGCTTTCTTTAATGTCACTTGCTATTAGCATTACTATTAGAGTTAATGAAATTGTCTGATTGATTAATAGTTAGTGGCTTTTCTTGCGCAGATTACTAAAAATAGAGCCTTTCAAAAGCCAACTTACGAAAGCTTACAGAACAGTCTGGAGGCCATGAAGAAACACTGCATCAGTAATGGAGTCACATGCATCTCAATGCCCAGGTATTAATAATTAATTTATTTAATTTGTTTATTTAAAATAATGTATTTAATTAAAAAAAACTACAGATCCACCCTAGATTATGAGAAGGTTCCGTTTGCTGAGAACTGTCGAGGGCTTTTAACTCAACCATTTGAATATTGCTGCATACAGAATTCCCAACCAACGGAAGGTGCCTGCAGCCCCTTAGCAGCAGGCAAATCCATCCCATGGTTTCCCCAAGCTCCCGACCTGATAGCCTGTATGTATAATCTATATATATATAAGTCAGGGGTTCATAACCTGGGAAGGATCTATAAGGTTATAATGGGATGGGGGTGGGTGGGAACAAGAATGTATGCTGGGTGTGGTTGCATGATAATGTGAAATTGTTAGAACATTAATTTTGCAGATGGTGCCAGCATCTACTTTCTTTGATAATGATTAATTGGCTAAAGGCATTATCTGTGTCATCCTTTGGAGTTTAGATGTATAGTTAGAATGGTACACAAATTATATCTGAAGCCAAAGCATTCTGCATCACTGAAGTAAAAAACAAACTACTGGAGGAACTCGGCAGTTGTAGCAACATGGAGGAAATTGGCAATATTGTGGAGGAAAATGGATAGACAATGGTTTGGATCAATTTGAGGAAGGGAGCATGCCGGCAAGAACAAGTCTGGGTGAGAAATGGTTGAAGAGCAGGAGAGCCATATGCTGAAATCTTGAGCAAATGAATGCAGGAAGAACTCTGGATTGTGCTGCCTGACCCACTAACTTTCTACTGCAGTCTGCATTGTTTACTGAAGATTTCAGCATGCATTTACTGTCTCTGTCTCCTATTTTCACTGAAGGCCCTGAATGGACTGATATATTTCTAACATAAGTGGCTTTTTTTTTTCTTTAAAGGATTGGTTGTGGATTAGACAAACTGAATTGGAACGCAGTTGCTGCGAGAATTCAAGATGTTTTTAAGGACACGAATATTGTCATCACTGTGTACTCTCTAGAGAATCCTGCTGTAGGGTTGCCGCAAACCTGTAAAAGGACAAAGGGTGCTTTTAATGAGAAACCATGGCCGTCCGAAGGGGGGGTGCGAACGGGCCACCGCTTTTCCCCCCTAAAGCCACCCCCCCACCGCCGTTCAGGGCCTGCAAACGCAATTCAATCATCTTTTAAAACTGCCATAAATACCAAGTAGACATTGGTGTTAACAGGTCCTGTAATGTTGGATTATGGAATGAAGGTAGGTATCTGAAGAGTTATGTTTATTTTTCATTTGTAAAGGAGGAGTATCTGAGCCAGCTTTCTCAATGTACATTAACAAATAGACGGTTGTATTTCTATCTATATATTAAGCAACAAGGGATTGATACGAGCTGGAATTGGGGCAAGTGCAAGATGCTCTGGCCTTGGATCCGGGAATCGGTATTCCACAGTCATGTCAGTGGGATGGATGAACAGCACAGATTGATAGTCAATTTATTCTGTAAACTCTAATGAATCGTTTTGCTTGGGGGAGATGAGTTGCAAGCTCAAAGCTCCAGTTTTTATTATTAGTTAATTGGTGATTATATGATGTCCTTATATGAAGCTCTCCCCATCCTTCCCCCACCCCTCCCCCACCCATCCCTAGCAATATATGCTATGTAAATGGATGTATGCATTCAGTGATGGAACCACATCAAAGAGTGTGAATGTGTTGCAAACTGCATGTAATAAGATGCGTGTACATAATACTAAATAAAGAATTTGGAAAGTTTGAGTGAAGAGTTTGAAGTGAGGGGAATTATAGCATTGTCTCTTTTTAGAGTTTTCAATGCGAGAGCTAGAGGTCATAATCTCAACATAAGAAACATTTCTTCACAGAGTTGTAAATATTTGTTCTCTACCCAGTGAACTTTATACTGTTTGTTGTGTTTTCAAGAGGTAAGTTGGAATGCAGCCAAGATGGTGCTGATGTGAAATGTTGACCATAATTACATTGAATGCCAGACCTAGGGTGTACTCTATTCTAGTGCAGTCTGATCACTTCATTAAACCTGAGTGGACTCTTTTACAGTGGCCTCCATAATGTTTGTGACAAAGACCCATCATTTATTTATTTGCCTCTGTACTACACAATTTTGAGATTTGTAATAGAAAGAAATCACATGTGGCTAAAGTGCACATTGTCAGATTTTAATAAAGGCCATTTTTATACATTTTGGTTTCACCATGTAGAAATTACAGCTGTGTTTATACATGGTCCCCCCCATTTCAGGTCACCATAATGTTTGGGACACGTGGCTTCACAGGTGTTTGTATTTGCTCAGGTGTGTTTAATTGCTTCCTTAATGCAGGTATAAGAAAGCTCTCAGCACCTAGTCTTTCCTCAAGTCTTTCCATCACCTTTGGAAACTTTTATTGCTGTTTATCAACATGAGGACCAAAGTTGTGCCAATGAAAGTCAAATACGCCATTATGAGACTGAGAAACACGAATAAAACTGTTAGAGACATGAGCCAAACCTTAGGCTTACCAAAATCAATGGTTTGGAACATCATTAAGAAGAAAGAGAGCACTGGTGACCTTATTAATCGCAATGGGACTGGCAGGCCAAGGAAGACCTGCACAGCTGATGTCAGAAGAATTCTAACTATAATAAAGAAAAATCCCCAAACACCTGTCCGACTGATCAGAAACATTCTTCAGGTGTGGATTTGTCAACGACCACTGTCCACAGAAGACTTCTTGCAGAGATATATAGAGGCTACATTGCAAGGTGCAAACCACTGGTTAGCTTCAAAAATAGGATGGTCAGGTTACAGTTTGCGAAGAAGTACTTAAAAGAGCAACCACAGTTCTGGAAAAAGGTCTTGTGGACAGATGAGACGAAGATTAACCTATATCAGAGTGATGGCAAGGGCAAAGTATGGAGGAGAAGGAATTGCCCAAGATTCAAAGCATACCGCCTCACCTGTGAAACACAGTGGTGGGGGTGTTATGGCCTGGGCATGTATGGCTGCTGAAGGTACTGGCTCGCTTGTCTACATTGATGATAGAACAGCTGATGGTAGTAGCATAATGATTTCTGTTCAAGTTCAAACAAATGCCTCAAAACTCATTGGCCGGCGGTTCATTCTACAGCAAGACAATGATCCCAACAAAGGAGTTTTTCAAAGCTAAAAAATGGCCAATTCTTGAGTGGCCAAGTAAATCACCTGATCTGAACCCAATTGAGCTTGCCTTTTATATGCTGAAGAGAAAACTGAAGTGGACTAGCCGCCAAAACAAGGATCAGCTAAAGATGGCTGCAATACAGGCCTGGCAGAGCATCACCAGAGAAGACACCAAGCAACTGGTGATGTCCATGAATCGTAGACTTCAAGCAGTCATTGCATGCAAAGGATATGCAACAAAATACTAAGCATGACTACTTTCATTTACATGACATTGCTGTGTCCCAAACATTATGGTGCCCTGAAATGGGGAGGACTATGTATACACACTGCTGTAATTTCTACATGGTGAAACCAAACTGTATAAAAATGGCCTTTATTAAAATCTAACAATGTGTACTTTAACCATATGTGATTTTTTTTTCCTGTTATAAATATCAAATTGTGGAGTACAGAGGCAAATAAATAAATAATGTGTCTTTGTCCCAAGCATTATGGAGGGCACTGTATGTGGTGCACAAAATCAAAATTCTGCATAAAGGTATCTACCTATATTTATTTTCATCAATTTACTTAAACATATATAAGAGCTGCACCTTAAATATCAATCTTTTTGCAATTGGAAACATCTCGCAGGCTCGTTCACAACCACATGATTTGAAGCTCTATCCATCTCACTTTAATACTTTGATAATAAAAATGGCTCAATTTTCTTTCTCCACTTTAATACAGCCCTCGCACCTCATAAAACTTTTATACTTTCCTGAACTGGTCTAAAGAATCTGCCAGCACCAGTATTTCATAAGTTGAATATATTTTTATATAGCATGTAACTTTCAGTAAGGAGGGACTCTGCCATTTTTACAACAGCCTGATGTTTTGCTTGCCAACTTCAGTGACTTATTTATCTGTGTCTAAGACCCCTGTTCCTACTTATCATTCAAAATTGTTTTGTATTGTTGAAATAGATGAGGCAATATACAAATAAATTACTAAACATTGCTGTGAAACTTAATCCCTCCCCTTCCCAAGCCCATCACTTCCGTCTGAAGATCTTAGTATATTCAATGTAAACATAGAAACATAGAAATTAGGTGCAGGAGTAGGCCCTTTGGCCCTTCGAGCCTGCACCGCCATTCAATATGATCATGGCTGATCATCCAACTCAGTATCCCGTACCTGCCTTCTCTCCATACCCCCTGATCCCCTTAGCCACAAGGGCCACATCTAACTCCCTCTTAAATATAGCCAATGAACTGGCCTCAACTACCCTCTGTGGCAGAGAGTTCCAGAGATTCACCACTCTCTGTGTGAAAAAAGTTCTCCTCATCTCGGTTTTAAAGGATTTCCCCTTTATCCTTAAGCTGTGACCCCTTGTCCTGGACTTCCCTAACATCGGGAACAATCTTCCTGCATCTAGCCTGTCCAACCCCTTAAGAATTTTGTAAGTTTCTATAAGATCCCCTCTCAATCTTCTAAATTCTAGAGAGTATAAACCAAGTCTATCCAGTCTTTCTTCATAAGACAGTCCTGACATCCCAGGAATCAGTCTGGTGAACCGTCTCTGCACTCCCTCTATGGCAATAATGTCCTTCCTCAGATTTGGAGACCAAAACTGTACGCAATACTCCAGGTGTGGTCTCACCAAGACCCTGTACAACTGCAGTAGAACCTCTCTGCTCCTATACTCAAATCCTTTTGCAATGAAAGCTAACATACCATTCGCTTTCTTTACTGCCTGCTGCACCTGCATGCCTACCTTCAATGACTGGTGTACCATGACACCCAGGTCTCGCTGCATCTCCCCCTTTCCCAATCGGCCACCATTTAGATAATAGTCTGCTTTCCTGTTTTTGCCACCAAAATGGATAACCTCACATTTACCCACATTATACTGCATCTGCCAAACATTTGCCCACTCACCCAGCCTATCCAAGTCACCCTGCAGTCTCCTAGCATCCTCCTCACAGCTAACACTGCCCCCCAGCTTAGTGTCATCCGCAAACTTGGAGATATTGCCTTCAATTCCCTCATCCAGATCATTAATATATATTGTAAATAGCTGGGGTCCCAGTACTGAGCCTTGGGGTACCCCACTAGTCACTGCCTGCCATTGTGAAAAGGACCCGTTTACTCCTACTCTTTGCTTCCTGTTTGCCAGCCAGTTCTCTATCCACATCAATACTGAACCCCCAATGCCTTGTGCTTTAATGTACTGCATTTGAGTTTTGTCTTGCCTGCAGAGTTTGAAATTAATGTCTGTTTGCAAATTAAAAAGGTATTAAATACAACAGTAGTTCCAATAGTGGCCATTAGGAAACGTCACTATTTTCCCTGAGTCTGAAAACATTTCCTGACCACTAATGTCTGCTTTGACCGTTAGCCATACAGCTTCCATGTAACTACTATCTCTTTCATCTCAATGTTTTTCAGTTCTATTTAAAATATTGACAGCATGCTGCTGGCTTGAAGGAGTTGCCAGCTAGTCTGGTAAACTGATACTGCTACTAATAGACATGGAATGATTCAGCATTTGTTCGGCTGTCTGCCCATTACAACTTGCTAACCCCACAGGTAAGGTCACTCAGTACACCATCAATGCTCACTAAATACATTGCCAAAATCTGACTACAGATCAAAGTTTGTATATGCAAGGTAAAACAGTAGAATTGCAATCAAAATTAAATTTAATGAGTGGAAACACGTTCTCTTCAATATAGCACATTAGGAGGAGACTGAAACTAGTCTAAGAAGCATTTGATGGCAGGAGCCATTGAATGACAAAATGATGGGCCTTGAAGCAAATGAAAATTGCATCAGCAAATTGGTCTAGAAAATGAGAGCAAGCTAGAATTCTAGATGTTTTAGAATATTTTTCATTGTGTGAATTTTACATTTATAAGGACTGGTAGTTTCTTGTTTTATGAAGTATGGTATGATTAAGCTGCAATTTTGTCTTGCCGCTGAATATAGAGAACTCTTGTTTGATTATCAATCTAATATGGTCTTTGTTTGTCCAGATACATTTGATGTGGTGTTATAGTGCATCTGAAGATCGGTCTTCCCACCAAAACTTGTGTGGAAATATTGTTGACACCTCAAATTATTTTTGTATCTGCCTATATATATTATTCCTTTCCAGACTTGAATGCTTATGGGCCTGTCCCTCTTAAGCATTTTTTTTGTGTGCAAGGGAAAGGGGGTGTAGGAGAATATTCATGCCATTGAATTGCAAGCTACCCAAGCAGAATACAAGGTTCCCCAGTTTGTCTTTTGTCTCACTAGGGCGATGGAGGAAGACACCTGCCTCTACATCCACACATCATTCTCTGCCAACCAGGGTTTTTGATATTAACATGCTTGATCACTCATCCTTTGCTCTTTGCAAGAGAACAAATCAACTGTATCTTTATTTTTTGTAGGTTAAGAAACACTCTTAATGTGCTCCGATGACAAAATTATTGATTGAAATCTTATTTGACAGTCATGGATGTGTGCCCTGGTGAACCTCCTTAACAACAGCTGTTTCTGTTTCATCCTGGTTGTTGGGATACACAACAGGCCACCCAAAATCAATCAAATATTTTTAATTTGTAACGTATTTATTCCAAGGCAACTGGACCAGCATAGTGAACCTCACAGGTCCATAACAGAGTAACAAAGAGCAAATATCGCTACCCATAATCTTGGTTATCCTTGCAATATTATTGTCCTTATTATTACGTTATAATCTGAAAAAATTCTAACATAATAATTACAGGCGTTATAATATAACTCACTGTTGTCCTGCTTAATTTCACTGTATCACTCGCTATCACCTCCACAGCCAACGATGGAGCAATGTGGCTCCACCTTTCTTTGAACATTGTTGCTAGCTTTGATTTGTCCTTTTGCATACCTTTCATTCATTTGTTCCCTGTAACTTTTCGTATCTCTCGATTCCCTCTGCATGACTCAGTCTAAAGAAGGATCTCGACTTGAAATATTACCTTTTCCTTTCCTCCAGAGATGTAGCCTGACGTACTGAGCTGTTCCAGCTTTTTGCGTCCACCTTGGATGTTGTACAGGCGGTATAAAGTTAATCATCTGAACAGGTTGGTTATCGATCAACTTGAAAGGTGTGAAATTCACTTTTTTGTAGATCATAGGATTTTCATTTCTATCCTATTGGGAATCCTGAAATCAGGGTTCCAAAATTTTAGTTATGATTGGTCTTTGGAGATGAGATGCCTGCAGAGACATTTGCACTTCAAATGAAAGAAATGAGTAGCACAAAAATACAGCCAATGTTTTATTGTACGGCACAAAGTAGCAGGATGTATTTTGGATACTAAATATAGCGCAATAATATTCACTACATTGGCATTCTATGCCTGAAACAACTTTTTATTACCTTATTACAAACCTACACTATGAAATGTTCTGCTCATTATTGGGTAGCTTAGAACTTTCTCTTCATTGGAACATATCACTTTAGCTACCATCTATGAACTGAAGTAGAAGACGATCAGAACATGTTCAATAAACTTGTGATGCACGATGAGAAGCGAAAGCAACTCAGTTCAGTCCAAGTGAAATAAAATATATGAGTTTGGTTTCTCTCCCCCGGTCCCACTGCGCCAAATGGAGTTGAAGTATTTGGCTTTGAAAGCACTGAATACTCTATAATAAAGAGAAGTAATACGCAGTTATTTACATATAACAGTTATATGTAACTGTTGGTAACTGTCGACAATGTTGGTAGAGTTTAGCAAGCAGGGCTTTTGACTTATGTTCTGTGGACTAATTCTGATTGTGATTATTAGTGTGATTAATATCCGTCAGGACTCCAAGTCCCTGTGCTGTTCGTTGAACTTGCATTGAGTTATGGTCACATGAGAGCACAAATAGAGTTGTTTAAATTTTGACAATGCAGAAATGTTCTTCAGATTGCACTAAAATTTGAAGTGCTGAAGTCTCTGAAATAAGGTTTGAACATGTGACATCCAGGCTCAGACAAGCAGCAGTGCCTTAGCACATTATCCATGATGGGTGAAATTAGTCTTTGTTTGTTTGCGAGCAGATTAATTTCTAGATGCAGAATCACACACTTATTTGCTAAATGTTCCTGGCCAGATAGTTATATGTGGATTAAATTGGTGCCGATTGCAGACAGCTCTTTCCTCCCGCATAATTGAAACAGCTTCCATCCTCATTGCAGTGCTGCCTGGATTGCCCCGGTGTGCAGTATTTCATTCCTTGGACTATTCACCCTGCAAAAGCTGACACAGCTGATTTTTTCAAAGAAAATCAAGACTTGTTTAGTTTAGAGAAACAGGCCTTTCGGCCCACCGAGTCTGCACTGACCAGCGACCCTCCACATTAATGCCATTAGCAAACACTAGGGACAATTTACACATACCAGGTCAATTAACCTACAAACCTGTACATCTTGGAGTGTGGGAGGAAACCGAAGATCTCCGAGAAACCTCATGTGGGAAAACACTGGTACGTAGCATAGGTTCATGGCTTTGCTTGAGCTATTCCCAGTTCCCTATTATGAGGGGAACCTTATGTGGTTGGAGCACAAAATACAAATATTTTTTGAGTGCACCAGCAACAGGTGAAATCTAATTTGTTGGCCTCAATTTTATGAAATTGTTTCATGCAATATCATGATAAGGGTTATGAAGAATTATCATCTGAAGAAGGGTTTTGGCTCAAAACGTTGCCTATTTCCTTCGCTACTTAGATGCTGCCGCACCTGCTGAGTTTCTCCAGCACTTTTGTCTACATGCAAAATAATTGTTGCATTTAATACTTTTTACTACCAATTTTTATTATGTATTTTGCCTTTTTTAACAAAAATGATGAGCAAGAAAAACATTTACAGGGGGGGAAATAAAGCAGACTATCTTAAATCTAAGTTTTCGATGAAATGAAATTACTTTTCAAACTGATCTTGAAATAGTAACTAACTGCAGGCCTTGAGACTACAGTTAATCCTCGTTATTACAGACCTCTTTAAAACATATTTTATTACAGTGGACAAAATCTGTTGGAACTGAGGCATCCATTCGTACAGGAACAAAGGACATTTGGCACATTAGGATAGCAGAAGCAGGATTGGTCCTAGTCAGCATGGATTTACGAAGGGGAAATCATGCTTGACTAATCTTCTGTAATTCTTTGAGGATGTAACTAGGAAAATGGACATGGGAGAGCCAGTGGGTGTAGTGTACCTGAACTTTCAGAAAGCATTTGATAAGATCCCACATAGGAGATTAGTGGGAACAATTAGAGCACGTGGTAATGGGGGTAGGGTACTGACATGGATAGAAAATTGGTTGTCAGACAGGAAACAAAGAGTAGGGATAAACGGGTCCCTTTCAGAATGGCAGACAGTGACTAGTGGGGTACCGCAAGGCTCGGTGCTGGGACCGCAGTTATTTACAATATACAATAATGATTTAGGTGAAGTGATTCAAAGTAACATTAGCAACTTTGCAGATGACACAAAGCTGGGTGGCAGGATGAACTGTGAGGAGGATGCTACGAGGATCCAGGGTGAGCTGGACAGGTTGGGTGAGTGGGCAGATGCAGTTTAATGTGGATAAATGTGAGGTTATCCACTTTGGTGGCAAAACCAGGAAGGCAGATTATTATCTGAATGGTGTCAAGTTGGGAAAAGGGGACGTACAGCGAGATCTGGGGGTCCTTGTTCATCAGTCACTGAAAGTAAGCATGCAGGTACAGCAGGCAGTGAAGAAAGCAAATGGCATGTTGGCCTTCATAACAAGAGGAGTTGAGTATAGGAGCAAAGAGGTTCTCTGCAGTTGTACAGGGCCCTAGTGAGACTACACCTGGAGTATTGTGTGCAGTTTTGATCCCCTAATTTGAGGAAGGACATTATTGCTATTGAGGGAGTGCAGCGTAGGTCTACAAGGTTAATTCCCGGGATGGCGGGACTATCATATGCTGAGAGAATGGAACGCCTGGGCTTGTATACTCTGGAGTTTGGAAGGATGAGAGGGAATTTGATTGAAACATATAAGATTATTAAGGGTTTAGACACTCTAGAGGCAGGAAACATGTTCCCGATGTTGGGGGAGTCCAGAACCAGGAGCCACTGTTTAAGAATAAGGGGTAAGCCATTTAGAACGGAGATGCGAGGAAACACTTTCACACAGAGTTGTGAGTCTGTGGAATTCTCTGCCTCAGAGGGCGGTGAAGGCCGGTTCTCTGGATACTTTCAAGAGAGAGCTAGATAGGGCTCTTAAAGATAGCGGAGTCGGGGGATATGGGGAGAAGGCAGGAACGGGGTACTGATTGGGGATGATCAGCCATGATCGCATTGAATGGTGGTACTGGCTCGAAGGACTGAATGGCCTACCCCTGCACCTATTGTCTATTTTTTATAACCAGGGGCCACAGTTTAAGAATCAGTGGTAAGCCAATTAGAACGGAGATGAGGGAAAACTTTTTCACACAGAGAGTTGTGAATCTGTGTCATTCTCTGCCTCAGAAGGCATTGGAGGCCAATTCTCTGGAAGCTTTCAAGAGCGAGTTAGATAGATCTCTTAAAGATAGAGGAGTGAAGGGAAATGGGGAGAAGGCAGGAACTGGGGTGCTGATTGTGGATGATTAGCCATGATTACAGTGAATGGCGGTGCTAGCTCGAATGGCCTACTCCTGCACCGATTGTCTATTGATTATTGTCCATTGACTGAGTTTGTTGTTTTACAGAGCGACCACGAGATGGTTGGAGCAAATCTTACAGTATGCAAACTTTTATTTACAATGTTTAAAGTGTTATGTAATTTGTGGCCTTTCCTATTTATTGATTGTTTAGTGTGTTTATTGGTAGTTTTTCCAATAATGTACATATTTACCCCCTTTGGTTATAGCGGACAATCACCAATAACTGCTACCATTTCCTCGCCCCACCCCCACTATGGTTCATTATAACGAGGGGTATATGCATTGTTGTATCGCTTCACGTCACTTTGATTTCAAAGTCTGATCTGTGCATGTTTTCTGTATTTGCGAAAAACAACTGCTTAAAATATTTTGCTAAGATGGCTCTTGAAAGAAACATGATTTCAAACCACCAAACAATTATACCCTTGGTTCAATGAAACCGTAAATCTTCCAAAGTTGAAATGAAACAAAAATAGCTGCTGTTGCCAGAGACAATCTGATGGAATGAAAACTGAACTTGAAAGGAACAGCTGATGCTACGTATCGAGTTCCCTCATATATGATTGTGATACTGCAGTATGGACAGAAATCTCTCTCAACAGGGCTGCAAATTGTCCTCTATATATTAACCATTTTGTTTGCAAGCGAGTACTAAAAGCTTTCCCCTGCTTGTTGAATGTCCTGAATAGAACATTTCAATCCAATTACTGCATATCACAAAAGTGTGAGTACATTCTATGAACTTTTCATTCAGAAGGGGAGAAACAGAATTGGGTGCTTTTCCTCTCGGCAGCTTTTCTATTTAACCTCGCCTGCAAACTAACTTCATATACCCACCATTGACTTATGTTCCTTAATACCACCCCATATAAATCTGTCAAAGATTTGAATTTAGTAATTGATACATGTGTGAAAATACATGTACTGAGAAGTCCATATTTGTCAGTACGTTGAATCTCTCCCACGGTAAATCTGAAAAACCATGTTCTAACTCTTAGCAATGTCCTTTGTCAGAGATCCCTAGAACCATCAAAAATAGTTTATCCTTATCAGTTTCCCTTAACATCTTGCAGAGTACTATAATCATTCTGGAATCTTTTAAATTCAATGGAATGTAATGTCTGTGTAAAATCCCCTTTCAATTTAAAAATTGAAATCAATGTATTACTATGGTAAATCTATTCAGCACTTCTTCAAGATAACACCATCCTCTGGCCCATCTATATGGGATGGCAGGAATCTATTTAGTCTTTTCAATTGTTTCCATATCTCCATGACATAGTTATGATCAATTTACATGGAATCCAAGTTTCCTTGAAGTGTCACCTTCTCTACCTATCAACATGCGAAACAGGATGTAGTTGAATAATGTCAAACATTAAATGGTGTTTTAAATTGTTGCTTTTAGTAAACTAGAAAAGTAGACAATGTAAATTTAAATAAGTGAAACATCATTTAAAAAAATATCAGAATTTCCATATTGCAAAAATGGAAAAAGATCCAAAAGACTGATTATTTGAGGGAAACATGTTCATACATTCTAGGAACAGAATAAGGCCATTTGGCCCATCAGGTCTCAACCCGCCAATCAATTGTGGCTGATCTATCTTTCCCTTTCAGCCCCATTCTCCTGCCTTCGCCCCATAACCCCTGACATCCTTAAGAGCCTGTGTCAAACTTGGGCGACCTAATCTGCGAGTTCAGGCGAGTTTGCCCTCAACTCATACTCGCAGCATGGTCAACACAAGGTCGTAGGAGGTCTTCGTATCTCTCCTTCATGCTCGAGAGTGGTCTCCGCATACTCGAGGCCTCAGCTAGGTCGCGGCGATTTTTTCAATATGTTAAAAAATGCCCGCCAGTAAAAAAATGTCGCAATGGAAAAAATCGATGCTTTCTTTACTCGTAGGTTTAGTCGTAGTACGTCGTCATGTTAGTCGTTAGTAATCGAGGATAGTCGAAGGTGGTCGTAGATAGTCTTCAACATAGTCGAAGGAGGTCGCCTTCGCTCTCCACTATTCGGTGTCCAATTTTCCAGAAGTTAGTTGTAGCTAGTCGAAGCCAGTCTTCAACATAGTCAAAGGAGGTCTTCAACATGACATTTTTTTTTCAAACTCCTAAACTCGGCAAGTGAGACAGCCCCTTTACTAATCAAGAATCTGTCAATCTCCTCCTTAAAAAAATATCCATTGACTTGGCCTCCACAGCAGTGTGGAATTTTAAAAGTGCATTTGAAATGGAGGGAGAGTTTTACAACACCAAAGACTTGGGTTGTAATGAGGACAATGACTAGCTAGGCCGATGTAATAATATAAAATGGCTGCTCTATCCAGTTATCAGAAGGTATAATTTTTTTACATTCGACATTTGAACAGCATTATGCGTGTAGAGATACCTGAGGTGGAAATTCACCATGCCATTTTGTTCCATTTTCACATCACCTTTTGTTAGTGATGAAGCCAGTGTGACACTGTTGCACCTAGGGTAGGAATTATTTTCAGAATTTTCAGACTTTCTCAGCTACTATTTGATACAATGGGTTTTTAAAATATACTTGCAAAATATGGTTGCTTTGTAATATTCCGTAACTTTTTATGTTGGATATTTATCTCAGCCGAGGGACTGTTTTCTCCCAGTTCCCTCCCATAGAAGCATTCAGCTTCTCCCTCACAGAGCTGGAGATCATGGAGGCTGCTCTCAATATTGTTATGAGCATCTCTGATGTTATAAAATTATAATATCCCCTGCAAAAAATGCACACTGGGGAGTTTCAGCCTGTTAGAAAAAAAAATCACACTTGAGTCAATGCAGTTTAAAGTTCTTCATTATGTTAGCAAATGATGCCTTTAATCCATCACACTTGCACCTGTGATAAAGCTGCATGCATCGATATTACACCCTGGCATATGCAACTCAAAATACTTTAATTTTTTAGTAGGACAAATCAGTAATTGTACCACTATGTTTTCACAATGTAAATATGCAACTCTCCGTGAAATAAATTAAAAATCCTAGGTCTGTACATATGCTCTTCAAAAATACTCCAGCTTGGTGTTGTAACATTTTCAGTTTTATTGCTCTCCATTTTAAATTCTATGACTCCATTGCTGCCTGCATGAAGTTGTCATAGTTACACCCTCCCACCATTGGTGCTGTAGCACCTCAGTCTTGCAATTCCCATCACATATCTTAATAGCAATTTAAAATCAAAGAATATTCTTTATTCTGAATGGCTAACTGTTTCTCGTTCCATGGATGCTGCCTGACCTGAATAATTCTTGTATTTTCTAACTTTATTTTACGTGTCCCAAGATTTGCAACTAAACAAAACTTAGATTTACGACGAGGCTCTGAGCTATAGGGAGAGGTTGAGTCAGCTGGGGCTCTATTCCTTGGAGTGCAGGAGGTTGAGGGGTGATCTAATAAAGATGTATAAGATCATGAGAGGAATAGATCGGGTAGATCTCTTGCCCAGATTGGGGGAATCGAGGACTAGAGGTCTAAATCATAGGTTTAAGGTTTAATAGGAATCTGAGGGGTAACCTTTTCACACAGCATAAAATGATTGCACCTGAAAATACAAATATAACCTTAAAATAGCGCTTAGTTTGTTCCACCCTGCTCCAATCATCCCTCACCTGCAAATCCTACTTTAATTGCAGGTTGTACACCATTGAAAATAATTTGAGATTCTCAGCTGTAAGCTTTCCTATCTTTTCCTGTTGTTATTATTTAGTAATGTTTATCCCCTTTATGGTACCGTTCTGAAAATTGTCCTGTTCTGCCTGTCTGTTGATGCAAACCATGATCGGGAGCTGGGTTGGTGAAACTTGACATACACATCGTCACACTATTCCAACCATCTAACAAAAACACTGCAGGCTCTCTGGTGTCAAACCTGTTTTTAACGCAAGCATTTTAACATTGGTTATTTGGTGAAAAAAAATTATTGATTCTTGCCATGAATCAAAGGAAGATTTTTCTTCTGTTTCCTATGTTTGTTCACTGAGAGAATAATGTAGAGATACAGTCTGGCAGACCACAAAGCCAATACCACCTTCATTGGCATAGCAATCTTTGCACCAGCTTGCATTCATCAGTACCAGAGAGTATTACAGATTCCCTCAAGCTGTATACAGAGGTAGGGTGTTCAGAGTTGGAGTGCCTGTCTCCTCTCGTAGAAACTCTCTGGAAACACTTTAAAACGTGGGGATTGGTACCACAAGGCTCATTCCTGCTCACCCCTAATTTTATTGGCATAAATCAATAAAATGTTAACCAAATGTCCAATATTGACAACATTGCTCTTGCCGTTCCTTGTATAAATCAATCACAACAAACAAGAGTGCTCACGGCAAATATACATGGGCGTGGGGGGGGGGGGGGGGGGGGGGGGGGGGGGTGGATGGAGGAGAAGCATCAGACTGTGGCAACCCCTATTATTTGGGGACAAGCCAAAATGCCTCACCCTTCTAGGCATGTTGTAGAATGTCATTAAGAATCCTTTCATAAGCCGAGCTACTGGTTGGTAGGTCTTCCCAGGGTGCAAACGGTTCCCCCTCATTTTCGACGTAGGTGTTCCAGCAGTAGTTGTACTCGGGAGCCTTCATGATCCTCAATCGGCAACCAGCGGCTTTCAGCAGCTTCAGGCCTTGTTGGATCTCGGGCTCTTCCCACATGAATAAGCGGGCAATGAAAATGGTGAGACAGACGTTGGGACTCTGCTTCAGGTAAGCTACAATTTTGGAAGCACAGGGCGCACAGGGGCTGGAGGACACGTACCAAATGATGGAATACTTCAGCTTGCCATCACACCCCTTGAAGACGTCTGTGAAGAAGGCCTCTTCAGCATGCATAGTTGTGTGCTCATCCTCCACATATCCTTCAGTTTTCCGACACTCCGCACCCTCTTCTTCCACTGAATAGCACAAAAATGTTTTATTCCTCCCGGATGAATATTCTACATTTTTAAACTGGAACATGAAGAAAGAAGAAGGCATCTGCTGTCTGGAAATTAGAAGGTGCATATGTTATTGGCATGAACAAAATAAGATGTCTTAATCAAACAACCAATTTAAATGCTAAATGCTTGCCAATAAAAAAATGACTCCTCTTTCCTATAAGTTAATTAATCCAATATCTTCTAAATGCCTGTCCCACGAGCATGCGACTGCATGCGGCAAGCGCCACCAAACCGGAAGCGGGGGTCGCGCGGAACATCGAGTGATCCCCGTACAGGGCCTGTCCCACGAGCATGCGGCGAGCGCGCGACCAAACCAGAAGCGGAGCGGAGGTCGAGTGATCCAGTACGAGTTGACGTGAAGTTCGAGCGAAGTCTGCAGGAAGTACGGCATTGAGGCCGTACGAGGCGGTGCGTACAGCCTCAATGCGGATGCGGGCCGGCAGACTGTTGCCGCGCGGAATTTTTGGAACAGTCAGTTTTTCAGAGCCCCGGGCGATGTCGGGACCATCTCCGCACAACTCCATACGGCTTCGGCGATCGAAGTGGGACCGGCCCCGCGAGGCCGCAAGCCTCAAGCGACCACGTTAGGTCGCGCTTGCCACATGCAGTCGCATGCTCGTGGGACAGGCCCTTTACTGTTCTCTGAGCTATTTTATGTTACAATCTTATCAAATGTGCAATACCTTATCAAATGTCTTTCAAAAATCCAGATTTTTTTTCTTATCTACCCTGTCTGATAAATCTTCTAAAATGTTTATTAGATTTCTCAAACCTGATTCCCCACCCCCTCAAAACCCTGTGGATTCTGTCTCGTCATACTAAGAGCTTGGGAATGATCTTTGAACATGACCATAATGACGTATTCAAGCTTTTTACCACTAAGAGGTGTAAGGCTAACAGTTTCATCATTCTCTAATCCCCTTCATCCTTTAAATAAAGGTTACATTTTCTACCCATCAATCTGCTGATGTGGCACCAGAATCATCAATCTGGTACCTCAGCAGTTCATTATTTTAAAAATCCTGCAATATAGTGCTAACAAGCCTAAGGCATTTTTACTTTGTAGTCATCGACAGCATCAATCAACGCAGGAGCAAGCCCTTTGGAAGCCTTTGATCAAAAGTCCTCCAATAAATGTATCCAATAATTTCTCTTTGCTGATATATTTTAACTTCAGATATCTTCTGTGAGGAAAGGGAGTCTCTGACATGAGCAAAGATAAATGTTCCATGCAATAGTATAGCCCTGGAAAACAACCAGTATCACCAAACCCACATTGACTAGCATTTATCTCAATGCTAATTATGAGATGGGGCTGAGAAAGAGATTGGTGTATCTACATGAGAAACAACAAGTGAGCTTTAATGTAATTTATAAATGGTACACTTTGTGATGTACAGATAAATAATTATCTATATATGTTTTTTTGATACATCAAATATTCCTGTCACGTGTAGTCAGAGTACTCATAAGTGAAGCGAGTAGAATTAGGTCATTCGGCCCATCAAGTCTACTCCGCCATTCATTCATGGCTGATCTATCTCTCCCTCCTAACCCCATTCTCCAGCCTTCTCCCCATAACCTCTGACACATGTACTGTCTACTATGTACTGTGGCAAGAATGAAAGGATCAAATGGCAACTCTGAAGGCTTTGTTATAATATAACAGCTCAGATGAGATCAGTGAGATGAGCCCAATGACTCTAGTGTCACCGACAGATCAAGAGTCAGTTGTACTTGTTTCAGATCCCTGCCCCTCCCTACATGTTTCCCAGTGAAGCCTGTGACTGTTTTTTTTTCCAGTGTTCATTGCCACAGCTGAAAGAAATGGAATTTCAAATATATTTTTAACTTCCCTTATCTCAACAGGAGGAGGCACTGATGTCGCCCTTCACCACCTGGCCTACACAGGGAAGAAGGGCAGATTTAAAGGGGAAAACTGCCCGGCCTTTTCCCCCGCACATAACACAGGTTCAGAAGAAGATCAATTTGCTCAGTGGTGTCTGCGAAGGTATTGCCCGGCGCCTGTAAAGACACATTAGTTGGGTTATGGTGGCCCAGCATATGTTTTGTTAACCTCCTTTCATCCCCCCTTCTCCAACCCCCCACTGACATCCCAATTGCACTCTTTTGAATGAGCCTTGCACAATGGCACAAGAAGGCAGTCTTTGCATACACTTCAGTGGACATGAAAATCTGAGGGTAGCTCTGGCCCAAGGCAGGAGATGGGGAGAGGATCAAGGTTTGGAACGGTAGTGGCCAATGTCCATCAGTAAGAAAGGTTTAGGTTGGTAGGTAAGCAGGAGGATCAGTGGTGGGCAATCGATGGGAAGATTTGGAATTGGGGGAGCTTTGGTCAGGTGAGTATTGGTGGAGAGGTTGCGAAAGGGTAGGATACATTATGGAACTGTGGGCAGTGGGATGGTGGTGTGGGCCATGCGGGAATTAAATTGTTATGAAGGATCCTGAGGTCGTTTTCAGCAGTGGCCTGGGATGTGCCTTGAGCATTCTCATGGGTCTGCAATATCACAGACCTGGAGAAGCATCACAGCAAGCTTATGAGCCTGGAGAAGTGGCATGCATCTGGAGCAACCTCACAAGCCTTGAGCAACCTCATGGGCCTGGGGAAGTGCCATGCATGTGGAGAAACACCACATGCCAGGAGCAATGTTACAGGCCTGGAGAAGTGGCAGGCATCTGGAGAAACATCACATGCATGGAGCAGTGCCGCAAGCATGGAGAGTTCTCACAGGTCTAGAACAGCATCAGGGCTGGTGGAGTCCTGCTATTCCAAGAATGGCCATGGATGGTGCAGGTCATAGATATTCCAAGGGAAATTAGGGCAACGATGTACATTTCATTAAATGCAACTGCTCTTATCCTTGTTCCTCCTTGCATTGGTGCATCAAGATGAATGAAAATGGCAGTGGTACAAATCACGTGGTACAGAGCCCTAGTGAGACCACACCTGGAGTATTGTGTGCAGTTTTGGTCCCCTAATTTGAGGAAGGACATTATTGCTATTGAGGGAGTGCAGCGTGGGTTTACAAGGTTAATTCCCGGAATGGCAGGACTGTCATATGCTGAGAGAATGGGGCAGCTGGGTTTGTACACTCTGGAGTTTAGAAGGATGAGAGGGAATCTCATTGAAACATATAAGATTGTTAAGGGTTTGGACACACTAGAGGCAGGAAACATGTTCCCGATGTTGGGGGAGTCTAGAACCAGGGACCACAGTTTTAGAATAAGGAGTAAGCCATTTAGAACGGAGACGAGGAAACATTTTTTTTCACAGAGAGTGGTGAGTCTGTGGAATTCTCTGCCTCAGAGGGCAGTGGAGGCGGGTTCTCTGGATGCTATCAAGAGAGAGCTAGATAGGGCTCTTGAAGATAGCGCAGTCGGGATATGGCGAGAAGGCAGGAACGAGGTACTGATTGGGGATCAGCCATGATCACATTGAATGGCGGTGCTGGCTCGAAGGGCCGAATGGCCTACTCCTGCACCTATTGTCTATTGTCACCAATTTACAATGATATCTTTCTGTTCATGTGTTGAATTGAGGAGGACACAGATAACCAGCACCACACTCCAATTTCTGGTACACTGAATTTTGTAGCATTTATGTTGAACAAAACTGAAAGACAACACTGAAGTACTAAGCTCAAAAATCTCACAGAGGAGTCTATTTTACCCAATGTGCCTGTGTTGGCCCTTTGGAAAAACAATAATATTTAGTTCAACATCCCCACTTCCCCCTTGCCTGTAAACTTCTCATTCTGAACAGCATTTTAATCACACTTTTAAAATACTTTCCAGTATGTTTATACTAGGAATTACAGAATGGAACAGCACAACAGGCCCTTCAGCCCACAAAATCCATGCCAACCATCAACTTGCACTACTTACACTATTCCCTTTGCATTATCTCTACATTCCCACAAACTCCCTCGGGTTCTGACACTCACATACATAATAGAGACAATCAACCCACCAATCCCCATGTATTTGGGATCTGGGCTGGGGAAAGCGGAGCCCCTGTGGGAAACCAACATTGTCACAAGGTGAACCTGAAAACTGCACAGAGACAACACCTAAGATTAGGATCAACCATGTTTCTCAGGGTCTCTGAAGCAGCTAAAAAGTAAAATCCTGTTCTCAAGAAGATCTTTTCCCAAGGTTTTAGAATCTATGATCTCAAGTAGCTGACCAATTCCCAGAAGGTATGGTTTTTCTTTATCTACCCTGTCAACCATCTCATAATCCTGAAAACCTCAATTTATAAAATTAAAAATGAGTAATGGACCCAAACTGACATTTGCCGAGAATGACCACAGACTACATCTCAGTCTAAAAAAGGTTTGGAGGGAAGGTACACAAAAATGCTGGAGAAACTCAGCGGGTGCAGCAGCATCTATGGAGCGAAGGAAATAGGCGACGTTTCGGGCCGAAACCCTTCTTCAGACCCGAAACGTTGCCTATTTCCTTCGCTCCATAGATGCTGCTGCACTCACTGAGTTTCTCCAGCATTTTTATGTACCTTCGATTTTCCAGCATCTGCAGTTCCTTCTTAAACAAAAGGTTTGGAGGGATATGGACCAAACACAGGCAGGTGGGACTAGTGTAGCTGGGACATGTTAGCCAGTGTGGGCAAGTTGGGCTGAAGGGCTTCTTTCCACACTATTACTTTATGACTCCATATACAGTACTTATGTTGTTTCCATTTGCCTTTAATTCATTTATACGGAATTGGTGAAGGATACTTGGTCTGCCATTTTTGTGGAATTCACTGTTCATGGTGGAAGTGGGCCCAGTGTTGGATGATAGAGTTAAATGATTAAATAACATTACAAACTGCATGAAAATCACACTCTAGATTTTTTTCAGGTGCAAACCGGGAAAGTCACTTTTAATTGATTTGAAGACGGTTTTAAATCGTTTTGTAAAATCTCCCTGGACAAAATGGTTCATTATTATTAAAGAAAATGCTCACAAACTTTTATGGAATAGTGTTGTATGTTTATTTATTTATTTCATTAACTATAAAACTCATTTGACATAAATCAGTTCACTATAGTTAATGATTCAGTCTTCTGAACTAGTTGGAAAATCAAAATGTCCACAGTACTCATTAAACATCCTAGTTTATGATAAACACATAGAAACAATTTGGGAAATAAATGTTCATGGTTTCATTAAATACTTGTTTTTAAATATCTTTCCAGTTTAATTTACAAACATCCTCGCTCCACTCCTGAAGCTGAATTGATGTACCCTTGCATATCTATAGATGGTAGATTCATTGGTATCTCTTCCTGTAGATGAAGGAGGAGACAGTAAACCTGATGACTAGCAGGGAAAATGGAGAATGAGAAATTGCCAAAAGACCATGGCGTTCAGATATCCTTTGTGGAGGGAAAACCGTCTTCAATTTTCAGGCCAAAGCACCTTCCATCAATGGAAGGGGTTGAAATGCTTTCAATCACAGAGAAGGAGAGGGGTGGAGAGAGCAGAGGGAGTATCTGTGCGAGGACGTGAACAAGAGATACTGAATGCACAACTGGTGATGCTGCAGGCTGGCTCAGGGTGTTGAAGGTCTGCCTCGTTAGTTGATTTGTCTGCATTAAGTATAAATAGGAGATGAATATAAAGAGGAGACAGGTAGGAAAACAATGCTGAAACTGAGATTAAAAAGGCCTTTAATTAGAATTTCCAGCATATGCAGTTTTGTTTTCCTCGAAAACATAGAAAGTAGGTGCAGGAGGAAGCCATTTGTCCAAGCCAGCACCGCCATTCATTGTGATCATGGCTGATCATCCACAATCAATAACCCGTGCCTGCCTTCTCCCCATATCCCTTGATTCCGCTGGCCCCAAGAGCTCTATCTACCTCTCTTTTTAATTCATCCATCGAATTGGCCTCTACTGCCTTCTGTGGCAGAGAATTACACAAATTCACAACTCTCTGGGTGAAAAAGTTTTTTCTCATCTCAGTTTTAAATGGCCTCCCCTTTATTTTTAGACTGTGGCCCTGGTTCTGGACTCTCCCAACATTGGGAACATTTATCCTGCATCTTGCTTGTCCAGTCCTTTTATAATTTTATAAGATACCCTCTCATCCTTCTATATTCAAGTGAATACGAGCCCAGTCTTTCCAATCTTTCCTCCTATAACAGTCCCGCATTCCCGGGGATTAACCTTGTGAACCTGCGCTGCACTGCCTCAATAGCAAGAATGTCCTTCCACAAATTAAGAGCCCAAAACTGCACACAATACTCCAGATGTGGTCTCACCAGGGCTCTGTACAACTGCAGAAGGACCTCTTTACTCCGACACTAAAATTCTCTCGTTATGAAGCTTTCTTCACTGCCTGCTTTACCTGCATGTTTACTTTCAGTGACTGGTACAAGGACGCCCAGGTCTTGTTGCACTTGTCTTTTTCCTAATCTGACACCATTGAGATAATAATCTGCCACCTTGTTCTTGCTGCCAAAGTGGATAACCTCACATTTATCTACATTATACTGCGTCTGCCATGCATCTGCCCACTCACTCAACCTGTCCAAGTCACCCTGCAACCTCCTTGTATCCTCTTTGGAGTTCACATTGCCACCCAGCTTTGTGTCACCTGCAAATTTTCTAGTGTTACTTTTAATCCCATCATCTAAATCATTAATATATAACTCAACCAGTCTAGGAGTGTCCTGACCCAAAGCGTCATCTTTTCAATCGCTCCACAGATGCTTCCTGACACTCCTTTCCTCCAGAATTTTGTTTTATGCTCAAACTTCCAGCATCTTGTGTCCCTATTTAATATTCAAATATTAATTTAATATTCAATATTTATTTGAACATACTGACACATTGATTGATTGAAAGATGCAGCATGCCAGGAAACAAGCCAGAGGACATAGATTTAAGGTGAAGTGGAAAAAATTTAATAGCAACCTGAGGGATAACTTTTTCAGACAAAGCTAGGTTGTTGAGGCAGGGACTATCCCAACATTTAAGAAACAGGTTTATGGATAGGGCAGGTTTGGAGGGATATAGACCAAATGTGGGCAGGTGGGACTAATGTAGCTGGGACATGTTGGCCGGTGAGGGCAGGTTGGGCTGAAAGGCCTGTTTCCACATTGTATCACTCTACGAATCTATGACTCTAGGCCCTTTGGCCTACCGAGTCCATGCCGACTATGGATCAAACGTTCCCACTAGTTCTATATTATCTCATTTTGGCATCCACTCCCTACATACTAGGGACAATTTTATAGAGGACAATTAACCTACAATCTGCACATTTTGGGATGTGGGGAAACCAGATCACACTCAGGAAACCCGCGCAGTCACAGGGAGAATGTGCAACTTCACACAGAGCAACCAAGGTCAGGATTGAACCTGGGTGTTTGATGCCGTTAGGCAGCAGCTCCACCAGCTGTAGAACTGACACTCAATCCAATACATACTCAGTCTCTCTTTCTCTCTCCCTCCATCTCCCCCTCCCCCTCCCTCTCTTTCTTTCTCTCTCTCTCTCTCTCTCTCTCTCTTTCTGTCTCACACACATTCATATGAACTCTCCAACACACACAATGAACAATATTGCTCAGGATGTGCAAGTGAGTGAAAGCCTGAAACCTGTATTGCTGTAATCTAACATTATGGCAATTGTCCAAAAAGGCTGTGAGCTAAATTTCCCTCAGTATATATATTTATACCTGCTCAAACATGTATTGCATTACAGAAAGATAGCCCTTTCATAGCAGTGATGACATCTTTCAGAATACTTAAGATAAAATTAATCATTGGAGACGTATACAATATTATATATGTGTGTATATATTTAGGTGACTGGTGGCTGTGTACATTCAGCACATGTAACACTACATACTCTGATATACTCTGTGAGGCCATTTTTCCTAAATAATTGCTCCTGCTGTGAGTTTCGCCAAATGGCAACATGTGTCAGAACATCACAGAACATGCCCATCACAGACTGATGAATTCTGAGGCAGCGTGTCCTTATAAGAGCTTTTGGCAGGCGAGCTGTGCGTGCTCACTAAACTGACCTATGCCATACTTAGACAATAAATAATAACAGAAGGTCCATCATACAGACATACGAAGATACTTCAAGATTGGTGCTATTAGAGAACAAATAGATGGTGTTTGTTTTAATGCAGTTACTACCCATTATGAAATGAAGCCAAATTCGACTGATCGAAATTCACTCACTTATATTACCTAAATAAAGCTGGGCTTGTAATGGGTCAGACTTAATACATGTATCACATGCAATCTGAATTATTTTTTTCTTTCCCTGTAGCTTCATGATCTTAGATCATATTTTTTTTCCATCTATTATAGAATATAGGAATGGCTAAGCAACACAGCTGGTAACACAGCTCACTCACAACTCCATGAAACCCAGGTTCAATCCTGACCTCTGATGCTGCCTATGTGGAGTTAACATACTGTATGCTCCCTGCAGTGTTCCAGAAGATGGTCTAGTTTCCTCCCACCTTCCTAAACCGTGCAGGTTAGTCGACTGATTTGCCTCTATAGATTGTGTGTAGCGCGGGCGGAATTGATTGGAATGTGGGAAGAATAACATAGGATTACTGTAAATGGGTGTTGATGTCAGCACGGATGCAATGGGCCATCGACTCATTTATCCTCCTGGGTGAAGCTGTGACCGTGATAATTGATTGAATCATAAGATGCAGCACGGAAACAGCCCACTGGGTCCACGCTGTCCATCAATCAATCACCTGCTCATACTATTTCCGTGCTATCCCACTCCCTTCACACTAGGAGAAAGTTACGGAAACCTATCAACCTACAAATCCGTACATCTTTAGGATGCAGGAGGAAACTGGAGCACCTGAAGAAATCCCATGCATGGAGAAGATGTAAACTCCACACAAGGCCAGGATCGAGCCCGGTCTCTACCAGCTGTGAGGCAGTAGCTCTTCCAACTGCACCACTGTGACATCCTGGCTAAATATCAACTATTTCCATCGTCCCTTTATCAATACTGTAGCATTGGTCATTCAACCTATAGCTGTTTTTGGTCTGATTTGTATCTAAGTTTTCCTCTTTCCCAACATGTCAACACAATGTAGACACCAGTACTGCAGTTGTTGAGGGAAGAAGCGAATGGGACAATCCAACCCATGAGGCTGATCATGAGGGTATGGGTGCAGTTGATATTGAGATAGGAAAGAAGGATGATAGTCAAGTTGGCAATGTGATAGCGGTGGATTACCTTTGCAAGAATCTTAAACTGCGGAGCGAGGCTTAGGTTTTACGGGAGATAGAGACAAAATGCTGGAGTAACTCAGCGGGACAGGCAACATCTCTGGATAGAAGGTATGAGTGACGTTTCGGGTCGAGACCCTTCTTCAGACTGAGAGATCAAAGGGGGACGAAGATCAAGGAAAATGTAGAGTCTTTTCCCCTTCGTCTCCTTTGGTGTCTCATTTTCACACTTTACCTTCCATATCTCTCGTTTCCCTGACCCCTAATTCTCAGCCTGAAGATGGGTCTTGACCCAAAGCATCACCCATTCCTTTTATCCAGAGATGCTGCCTGTTCCCGCTAAGTTGCTCCAGCATTTTTGTGTCTACGGTGTAAACCAGCATCTGCAGTTCCTTCCTACAGATTAGGTTTTACAGCTTTTAACGCTTTTCACAAACATGTAGTTAGTCAGCATTAGAATCTAAAGGTTAGGGTGCAGTGCACCAAGTGTAAAGAGTTTAACACTTACCCAATGATTATTACAAAAGGCCCCAGGTCAGTTTCTTCAACATTTTCTTGTCCCTCTGCTGTTTCCTCATTGTTAATCTGCGAGGTCGCTTCTTCAGCCTTCTTCTCGGCCATTGCTTGACAAGGTCAGTGTGTTGTGCACAGACTGATGGCAGCTCGGTACTGACTGAGGGAGGAATCCCCGCCGCATTAAAATACCTCAGGCGCCAAATAAGGGAGCAAGGGAGGAGAGGACTACCAGCCCAAAATAAACTGCAGCTCAGTCATCACCAGTAGTCCCATCAATCACACATGGCCTTCCCTAACCCTCACCTTATCTTTTCTCCCCAACACATCTATTTTCATTTAACTCACGGAGAAAGAAATCCATTTGAAAAGGGAGCCACATGCAAAAGTTGTGTCTTACTTTCTCTCAATTCTAACGCTCGCCTACATACTAAGGGCAATTTACAGCTATCAAAAAATTGATAAAGCCTTCGGCAATGATGATTACTGAGGCTTCCTGCTTCAGTCTCGCATCTCTCTCAATGACAAAGTGGCACTCTGGCACAGTCTCATAGTGCCAGACGCCCGGGTTTAATCCTGACCTCAGGTGTTATCTATGTGGAGTTTGCATGCTCTCCCTGAGACCCCAAGGATTTCTACCAGGTGCTCCAGTTTCCTGCAAAAACTTGCAGGTTAATTGCCTCTGTGATTTGCCCTTTGTGGATGAGAACATTATAATAATAATATCTTTTATTGTCATTGCACGTCAGTGCAACGAGATTTAGTATGCAGCTCCAACCGATGAAAAAGAAAAGTAAAATAAATAAATAATCTGTGTGTCGTGACCATCCGAGGGAGACAGTCCAGGGGGTGTGGGGGGCACTCAGCAGGGCCGGTTCAGAGCCGCTATAGCTCTTGGAATAAAGCTGTTTCTGAGTCTGGAGGTATGATGCATATGATTACATAGAACCGATGTGAAGGGCTGATCGATGGTTGGTGCGGACTGGGTGGGCCTAAGGGCCTGCTTCAATGTTGCATCTCTAAACTAAATTAAACTAAAAATTAGTTGTCTCAAGAGGTTCCAGTCATGGTCATTGCTATTAATTGTGTCTACTTTCTTCAGCAATGCTCTTAATGGGGTGTGGTTATGTTGTGAATGACGTGTGATGTAGGGTTGTATCGGACGTACAAATGGGATGGCGTTGGTCTTCCCCTGGTGCTCCAGTTCCTCCCACACTCCAAATACGTACAGGTTTGTAGGTTGACACAAAAAGCTGGAGTAACTCAGCATGTCAGGCAGCATCTCTGGAGAAAATAAATACGTGACGTTTCAGGCCGAGACCCATCTTCAGACTGAGAGGGTCTCCACCCGAAAAGTCACCTATTCCTTTTCTCCAGAGATGCTGTCTGACCCGCTGAGATACTCCAGCTTTTTGTGTCTATCTTTGGTTTAATCAGGCATCTGCAGTTCATTCCTACAGGCTTGTAGGTTATGTAGCTTGTGTGGGGGAATGCTAGTGTACGGGGATCGCTGGGCTGCGCAGACTCAGTGGGCTGAAGGGCCTGTTTCCGCGCTGTATCCCTAAACTAAACTAAACGACATTTCTCATGTACCTGCAGGAACTACTTGCTCATCACAAATTGATTCCCTGGCTCCTTGCTTCCATGGTTCACAGTTTAATTTCCCCTCTCTCTGGCCAGAAGGATCCATTGTGGCATTATTGTGCCGTACATGGGAATAGTCAGGACTGTGGGTTGGCCCTGAATATGACCATGCTGGATCACTGCCACATTGAGCAATGTTCTTTATTTATTCATTCGCATGATGTGGACACTTGTAGCAACACCAACATTTATTATCCATCACTAACTGCCCCTGATCTGAACAATTAAATGTCAGCCATATGGTTTGGGCCCCTACGAGCCATACCAGACAAGAATGGTAGATTTCCTTCCCAGGATATTCATGAAGCAAAGTGATCTTTCAGATAAAATGACACAATCATGGTTAATCAATGGTTTAATGGTTCTTCATTATCACATCTAGCAAGGTACAGTGAAATTATTATTCAGTTCAGTAAAATGGATGCCGTACATATATTGTTGAGTCGGGCGTTGCTTAAGAAAAATAATCCAGATTTACTTAATTACTTCACTTTATTTTCCCAGCTGCCATGAACTCATGACCCTGTACGAAGGGTCCACAACTCTGGTTGCTAGTCGAGTAACATAACTGTAATGTAGCCTCTGAAATATTCTAGAAGTCTTTGTATCACTGTCTGGAGATGCCATCTCTAGTTTTGCTCTTCTCCCTCTCGGTTTTGCCCCTTAGTTACTGCAAAACACAAACACTCTTGCTACTTGCTCATTGCATTTTTAATTCACCGACTGCATGCAAACTCCAACTGATAAATGAAGACAGGTGTTGACAGGTAATTTATTCATCCCTGCTTTAAATCAGTACATCCAGTACTATATCACGCCCTTGGCACCAATCCATGCTCTGTGACTCACTCGGGTGCTGTTAGTATGAGCAGTGAGAAGAACAGATGCTACAAGAGCAAGGTTTGCAGATCAACATTGTCAATTCCGGCTGCCATTCCCAATAGACATGTTGCAGGTTCTGCGGAAATGATCTCCAGCAGGAGGGATCTCCATGGGGAAGACCGTAAAGACGTAGGCCATGATGCAAGCAACACTCTGCAGGTTACTGGGGAGTATTGCTACTGAGTGAATGCGAGCAACAATGATGAGGAGGGGACAGGGAGGAAGAGTGCCCCCATAGGATCAGAAGGCCCTGGACAGGTAGGTCTAGAACAGTGGCAATCTTTAGTTTAGTTTAGTTTAGATATTGTCACGTACTGAGGTACAGTGAAAAGCCTTTGTTGCATGTTAACCAGTCAGTGGAAAGATAATGTATGATTACAATCGTCATCCAAATACACGATAAAGGGATTAACATTTAGTGCAAAATAAAGTCCAGTAAAGTCTGATCAAAGATAGTCTGCCATAGTCCAATGGAGAAACTCTATCCTCCATTGTTGAACAATGGGGCCCATTGAGATGCAGTAAGCTAAGTTAGGTGATCCTGATAGGAGATAAATCGCTGAAAGAACATGCCTTGCTGGTGATGCCATGATTCTTGGACTATTCCGGTAGTTTATCCATTCAATAAACTTTTTGGAGTTGTGCAAACAAACCTTTTGCCCTGATCGTAATTCTCATTGTATTACTCTGCGTACATATACTTTCAGTAAGCCTTTAACATTGGCCAGTGATATATTGATACATATAGCAGATCCAACTATTTTATTTTCTATTTTATCATTGAGATGATTATAAATCAAATAAAATAACAGCATTTAAAAGACACTTGGACAGGTACATTGATAGGATTGGTTTAGTGGGATATGGGACAAATGCAGGCGAATAATGGCCCTGTCCCACTGTACGAGTTCATTCAAGTGCTCTCCCGAGTTTAAAAAAAAATCAAACTCGTGGAAGCACGTAGAATGTACGTAGTGGGTACGTCAGAGCTCGGGACGTTTCTCAGTGGCTCGTAACGCTAACGGCAGGTACTCGGGAAACGCGGTAAGCTCGCGAAGACTCGTGAAGACTCGAGAGCCCCGAGTACCTACGAGTGGCCATTACCGTAAATCTCCGAGTTCGAATCAGGGCAAACTCGGGAGATCTACAATTAACTCATACAGTGGGACAGTGCCATACGACTAGCTGAAATGGCGTATCTTGGTTGCCATGGAAGAGTTGGGCTGAAGTGTCTGTTTCCATGGTGTATGAGTGTATGGTCTATGATCCAATTCCAATTTTAGAAACCCTGTCTATAGCCGTTGGTGACAAGCTGGGACTGCAAACGCTCGTTGCTAGTGAAACTCTATCGAGAATCATCTCCGACCTACTTCATCACTGAAATACGAGTTCAATTTGGCAAGTCTAATTGAGGATTCCATCCAGAGCAATGTAATGACCATTGGACTGTATCTATCTAATAATACAAGAGCCCAGGTTTAACACTGGCTCTGTGCTGATCAAGCATCTAGTTTATCATAATGTCCTGTTGGTCTCCTGAATTAGGAAAGGAAACAAAAACAGTGATCCAACTTTGGATCCAGTAAAGCTTTTTGTGAAGTGGTTGCTCATAAAAGCCTGGAAAAAAGGGAGGAGTTTCCCTGAATAAGGTGCAACAAGCCAGAAGTGAAAGAGTGCAACCTTCAGTAATAATGAGTCAGGCTCTGCTCTTTCACCCTTGAGACCTAGAGCTGATCCATGAGCATCTGTACGAACATACAAATTAGCTGTGGTTAAAATCAGCAGAGTTGGAAATGTAAACTGAACTGATATACAAACGAACATTATGTCAGGCAGTCCAGTAGAATCAAGAAGGGCAGCATGGTGGCACAGCAGTAGAGTTGGTGCCTCACAGCACCAGATACCCAGGTTCGATCCTGGCTATGGGTACTGTCTGTATGGAGTGTGTACGTTCTTCTCGTGACCATGTGGGTTTTCTCCGGGTGCTCCGGTTTCCTCCCACACTCCAAAGGCGTACAGATTTGTAGGTTAATTGGCTTCTGTAAATTATAAATTGTCCCTGGTGTGTATGGCAAAAATTATTACGAGTGATCGTTGGTCAGCGCAGACTCGGTGGGCCGAAGGGCCTGTTTCCACGCTGCATCTCAAGTCAAAGTCTTTGGTTTGCTTCCATTCTGGTTCTGCAGGTTTTGAGGTCAATGTAAGAGCCAGAGACTCTTCCCCAGATGGGGCAGGAGGTGGCTATGGGAAATAGTGACTGGGTAGTTTGTGAGGCTCGTGCTAACACAGGACATTCATGTGCTCCCAATGAATGGCCTCAAGATCTCAACGTCATCCCTAATGTTTCTTTTCCACTCTGGGCCAGGGATTCTCAGGTATTCTCAAGGAAGCTTTGTGTACAATCTTGAATCTTTTTCACTGTTTCCCTGCTAATTCCTTCCCATAACTATTATCCATCCCATTCCCTGCTAATTCATTCCTAACTGTCACTGCATGTCATTTTGTCACTTGCGGGCAGAGCACCAAGGCAAATTCCTTGTATGTGAATAGTTGGCCAATAAACTTATTCATTCATTCATAACAGAGCATGTATGTTTTGAGATGCCTGCTGTGTATATTCCAGGTCTCAGAAGCATGGGGCAGGGCAGGGGTCACTGCAGCCCAGTAGAAAACCTTCATTTCAGATGTGGTCTCGATCTTCAAATACATTTGTCTCAATTAACTAAATCAACTATGAATTGCATACAATCTGAAAAAGGATTTCAGCCTAAAACGTTGCCTATTTCCTTCTCTCCATAGATGCTGCTGCACCCGCAGCATTTTTGTCTACCACCTATAAATTAACTATGCATGCGCACACACATATACACACACTGCTCTTTGAAAGTGGTGGTAGATTTCAATGGTTCAATGCTACTTTATTATCACATGTAGCAAGGTACAGTGAAATTTTTTGCATAGTTAATAAATTATTACTATACCATAAGCACAATCCCAGATCAAAACCACGTATATAGAAATAGCTGACTGACTAAGACCATATACAAGACTCGCCAGGTTTGGTGCAATTTTCAAAGTCCAAGCTACAGCTGACATTGTCTTGTTACAGCCGTCATCTCCATCCAGATCACCCAGCGAACCATCGGCCCTCTCCTCGCCAGGCCACCATTCAGCCTTCGAGTCCCAGGGGCGCCGCTTGCAGCCAACCTTGAGGGTGAGGAAGGTAAGAGCCCTGTTCCTTTCACCAGCCCTTTGTCATGGCCAACTCCCTCCAGCCTCCTCTCTGGTTCTCTGGTGCTCAGCTGCCGGGCTCGGCGGCTTCCCTCTTCAGTCAGGTTTCTCGGTTGTGCAGCGGACTAGCCAGGCCTCCCACACAGCCCTACCGTCCTTGGTCATCCTTTCATCATCAGGGTCTGCCTTCACTGAGAGACGGCTGCTGAGATGCTGGAAGCGGTCTATTATCTATCATCTATAGACTGATCTCCCCTCCCCCATTAGGTAACAGGTAGAGAAGTGTGGAAACGCACACCTCCAGATTCAGGGACAGTTTCTTCCCAGCTGTTATCAGGCAACTGAATCATCCTACCACAACCAGTGAGCAGTGCTGAGCTACTATCTAGCTCTTTCGTGACCCTCAGACTTTCCTTGATTGGACTTTGCTGGCTTTACATTGCACTGAAAGTTATTCCCCAATCATGTATCTGTACACTGTAATTGGCTCGAGTGTATCGTCTTTCTGCTGACTGGATAGCACGCAACAATTTCACGGTACCGTGATGCACGTGGCAATAAACTAAACTACAGTGGCCAATAACTGGGGACTCACCAATTAGGGCAGTATTGCTGGTGTAATGTTTAGCACATCCCTGCTAGCCTAACATTTCCATGAACAACCTGGACAAGCCATCTCAAGTTCAATCCCTGGCAGCTGGGCATTGCAATTGGTTCCAACAATCAAGTACGAAACTCTTTGAGCAAGTAAATGGACTTCCTATAGGTATACGCATGTAACCCACCAATGGACAAATGAGTAACTGAAGTAACTTATTAATCTACAGATTGGCCACATTGTGCTACAAGACAGTTCTGGACTTTGGCAACCAGTCCCCCCAAACTGCAGAGTGCCTTATTTATAAATGTAAGTATCATTTATGTTTTTGTGTGCTCTCTGAGACTGTGTGCCTGCGATGCTGCTACAAGCAAGATTGTCATTGTTAGACACAAAATGGTGGAGTAATTCAGCGGGACAGGCAGCATCTCTGGAGAAAATGGATAGATGGTCTGAAGAAGGGTCCCAACCTGAAATGTCACCCATGCATTTTCTCCAGAGATGCTGCCTGACCCGCTGAGTTACTCCATCGTCTTCTGTCTATCTTTGGTATAAACCAGCATCTGCAATTCCTTTTTATTAAGGTTTTCATTGAACCTGCACCTCACTGTACTTGTGCGAATGGCAATCAAATCAACTTGCCTTGACTCCTAATGACACCTTATTCTCTTATTTCTGCTGAAACAATTGACAGATGCAAATAAAATGTGTTTATTTATTGTATGGAATTGGACTAAATCTAACAATTTTCCTACATCCACTGCATGACTATTCATCTTGGTTATGTTTACAAACGAGTTTTAACTTTCAGCACTGCCAGTTCTCTGCATTTTTGGGATACCTGCATCAATACTGTGGCATTTGCTTATGGCTGCAGACAAGATGTTCCCTGCTTTCATTCCACACACCCTTCTTCTGACCTTCTGCAAAGTCTGAGTGTGGTGAATCACCCTGTTGCCGGGTATCAGATCCTACAAGTTGTCCATACGCAACACTGTTTGGCTCGGGGATCAGTAGAATCGAATGGATTCTCTTTTTACATCGAAATGGAGAACAGCAGGGATGCACTATGTTAACTATTTACAATCAATCTCCCCTCCTATAAATACCCATTTCCACTGTCACTTCCACATTTCCTTTCAGCTGGTTGCTAGACACCGGCATATATCATGCTTTTATTGCCCTACAGTTGCTCTGTGTCTAAGAATTTTCACGCGACAGCTGAGAATGAAGCAGCAGGATTCTCACTGGGTGTAAGCTACAGGGAAAGCCACATTTGCCACAGGAGCACCATATCAGGGTGGCGCAGCAGTAGAGTTGCTGCCTTACAGCGTCAGAGACCGGGGTTCCATCCTGACTATGAGTTCTGTGTGTATGGAGTTTGTACGTTCTCCCCGTGACCCGCATGGGTTTTCTCCGAATGTTCCAGTTTCCTCCCGCACTCCAAAGACAAATAGGTTTGTAGGCTAATTGACTTGGTAACATTGTAAACTGTCCCTCATGTGAGTAGGATAGTATTAATGTGCGCGGATCGCAATTTGGCACGGACTCGTTGGGCCGAAGGGCCTGTTTCCGCGCAGTATAAATGAAACTAAACTAAATGGATCTGGCTGGAAATCTGACGACAATTGCAAAAATAAACTGGAAACATTGACCAGATTCTCTGTGGAAAGCAGAAATCAATCAATGCTGGGGACCTTTAGGCCTGGACTAGGAGAAAGTAAAGGAAGAGGGAACTGGGAGTATGGGGCACCAAACTGGGGTTGAACCCAAGATCTGAACAGTTTAGGAATGTGTAGGAAGGAACTGCAGATGCTGGTTTAAACTGAAGAAAGACACAAAAAGCTGGAGTAACTCAGCGGGACAGGCAATGGCATCTCTGATGAAAAGGAATGGGTGTCGTTTCGGGTCGAGACCCTTCTTCGGACTGAACTGTTTGCTGTTTTTTCTGAGTGGTTTGCAGTGCCTGTCACTTACCACCATGGATCTCACCTTCCTTTTCTGCATCTTGGCTTCAATATATCTGAATCAATATCAGTCCGTCCAAACTTGCAACAAGTAATACACAAACTCTTGCAATCAAACACGGCACCAGTCATCACTACAAATCCCTGCACTTTTCAAGAAACATTTCCACACTTCCTACTTCAGATGGTATATTCTTCCTTTAGACTCCCTCTGCCGGACTGCTTTCCAATTTCAGGGCATGAATGGTCTTTCAAAGGCAGACCATCCATACTTTTTCTTCACCTTTTCTCGCCGGTATCTCGGTCAAGTGGGGACCACCCTATGCAGTTACCTTCTTGTGGGGCTTGCACACATGTGCAATATGCCCTGTTCGGTGATAACTAAAACAGAGGGACATTCTGAGTAGACGTTCAGGCCGCATGGCGTCTGCTGTGACTATAGCAAGGTCCGCCACTGTTGTACCCACGTGACTTGCAGACGTCCCATCTCTGGAGACCAAAATCACTTGTAGCATCTCTAGGAAGCATCTGCAAAGGAGATTGTGCTGCCATTTGCCAACACAAGACTTGCTCCCAGCCTGCACCTCATGCTTGTGTCCAGAGCAAAACGCTTTCACATTCTTCAAAAGAGTTTCCATGCCGTGGCTATTATGCTCACCCCCTCCGATATGCCAAGCAGCTTGTCTTGCCAGCCTGCAAACCAAACAATCCCAGTCCACGAGGGTCAGAAAGCTACTGCTTCCAGCCACTGTCTTTAAACATTTGTTTTGGTGCCTGGCTGCAAATAGAGTGATGTAGCAGAGAAAGAGGCCTTTCTGCCCATCTTGCCTATGCTGACCTACATCAAATAAGTGACTGTGAACATCTCTGAAAGTGCCAGATCAAATAATCCTACAACACATAAGCATCTCCATCACTGGTTCTGGCCTTTATAAACTCAATAGCATCTAATTTGTCTCGATCTTACTACTACAGTAATAGTAGTATCAGTATTTTCATTTTGGATGCGATAGTTCTGCTTTGTTCACTGTCCTCTGTGAATGATATGTGCAGAGGGAATGGAGTAACTCCATGAGTCTTTTCCAGCTCACCAACATTCCTGACGTATCCCCATCAAAGTAGATGATCTCTTTTCCCCTTGAACTTGATTACTATCTTCGTGTCATTCGATCATTTAGTATCGCACGCCAATTTGACCTCCCACATCCATGCCAAACCTCTTTGCCAATCTACACTAATCCCATTTGTCTGTATTAGGACCATCACCTTCCATACTTTATCTATTTAAGTGTCTGTCTAAATGCCTCTTAAACATATTGACTGTATCTGATTCCACCACCTGCTCTGGCAGTGAGTTCCGCATATCAAACACCGTGTAAAAAAAACCTTTACCCCCTAAGACCACCTTTAAATCCCCTGCCACTCACTTTAAACCTATGCCCTCTTGTTTTAGATGGCCCAGCCATAAGAAATATATTTTAACTATCCACCCTATTTATACCTCTCAGAATCTGATATACATCAACAGGTCATCACCTTAGGTCATCACCTTATTAATTCCTCAAAGCAACATCCCAAACTCACCACTAGAGTAAGATTTACTGTCTTACTATCAGTAAAACAAGTAACAAGGATAGAGATTCCTACTGATCATCTACTGAAAGAGCAGTGACTGATGCAACAATATTTCCCCAATATAACTTGACAAAGAAAATGTCCTTTCCACAGCACTACAACATTGACAGTACTGGGAACCTTTCATTGCTACAGGGTTGGGTTTTAACTAGATTGGCGGAGGTAAGGGGATGTGGGGGGTCGATTTCAATGCAGGTGAGAGGCTGGAAGGTGATGAAAGAATGGCCAGTGGACAGAATAGACGGGAGCATGGCATGGAGCAAGATAGGATTGTCAGATTTGATTGCATTTATTTTAATGCAAGAAGCCTGATGGGTAAAGCAGATGAACTCAGGGCATGGATAGGTACGTGCGACTCAGACAGTGTGGATGTTATGGACACTTGGCTAAGAAAGGGACAGGACTGGCAGCTTCATCTTTCAGGGTACAGGTGCTACAGGAGAGATAGACCTGGGGGTAAGAGAGGTGAAGAGAAGAGGTGTAGGAAGGAACTGCAGATGCTGATTTACACCGAAGAAAGACACAAAATGCTGGAGTAATTCGGCGGGACAGGCAGCATTGGATAGAGGGAATGGGTGACGTTTCGTGTCGAGACCTTTCTTCAGACTCAGATTCAGGGGAGAGGAAAACAAGAGATATGGAAGGCTAGGATGTGAAAACGAGATATCAAAGGGAATAAAGTGGTAAATACATTTTCCTTCAACCTTGTCCCCTTTGATCTGTCGTTTTCGCACCTTACCCTCCATAGCTTGTTTCCTTCTCCCCTGACTCTCGGTCTGAAGAAGGGTCTCAATCCAAAACGTCACCCATTCCTTCTCTCCAGAGATGCTGCTTGTCCTGCTGAGCTACCCCAGCATTTTGTGTCTATTTGGGGAGGGGAATGTTGCTTTAAGGGGAATGCCATGGCGGTTGTCCAAAACGACATTACTGAAGGTTGTATGGGTGCAGCTGAACTATAAAAGGGGGATGCTCACCTTGTTGGAGTGTACTACAGACCCCCCTAAATAGTAAACAGGAATTATAAGAACTAATATGCTAGGAGATTGCAGGCAGCTGCACGACTAATAAGGTTGTCACTGTAGGGGATTTTAACTTTCCCAATATAGACTGGGTTTGTCATAGTGCCAAGTGCTTAGACGGAGTGGAATTTGTCAAATGTGTTTAGGGAGGTTTCCTCAGGGTATATGTAGAGGGTCCTACAAAGGGGAGGGCAAGCTTGATCTGCTCTCATGACATTGGGATCAGTAACCACTGTTTATCAGCTTTAAAATAGTTATGGATAAAGGCATGGTGGGCCCACAAGTTAAAATTCTGACTTGGGGCATGGCCTACTTTGATGGTATTAGACAGGAGCTTGCTCAGGTTGATTAGAGTAGGTTCAAATCAAAGCCGCAATGAAGCAAAATGTTGCCCATTCACTCCGTGCAACAGCAAATCAGTCACAGAATTGGATACACTGCATGGAAACACCACCCTCGTGTGATGTATCTCATACACTGCAAGTGGTACCACAGTTTGTGACAAACACAAGAAACAGCAGGTGCTGGATTCTTGAGCAAAACTCAAAAGTGCTGGAGTAATTCAGTGGGTCAGGCAGCATCTGCGGAGGGAATATATAAATGACGCTTCAGGTCGGGACCCTTCTTTAGTCAGTTCACAACAAATTCCACATTCAATCCACCACAGACCTTGTGCTCAGAGTCAATTGTATTGTGGTTATCCCAGTCACGACAGGAACACAATACAATACCATTTATTGTCATTTGAAGTTCAATTTGGTTTCTGCAGTTTTACAACAAGAAAAAAACCCAAGACAAACTTCCATCAGAATGAAGCTCCTCCTCACTGTGATGGAAGGCAAAGTCATTGTCTCTCCCCCGTTTTCCATTCTTCTCCCGATGTTAAAGCCCCCGGCGGGCGATGGCAAGTCCTGTGGCCGTTAAGGCCGCACCGGATGACTTAAGGCCTTCCTCTGGGTCTTGATGTTGGAGCCCCCGGCAGGCGATGGCAAGTCTCGCGGCCTTTAAAACCTCGCCAGGCGATGCAAGGCCCCGCTCCGGGTCGTTTTCAACCCCGCAAGTCGGGCGGGAGAAGTTGCCATTGCGAGAGTTCGAAAAAGCGGTTTCTCACCAGGGACCCTCGAGCTCCCGATGTCACCGTCCACCGAGCCTGTGGCTGGAGCCTCTGAAGCTCCGGTCGGGTCGCAGCCGCGCGCCACCACAGCTCTCCTCGCTCCGAAGCCGGCCAACTCCACAATGGTGAATCCCATTCCATTCCCAGCTCTCCCACAACTTACTGTCCCCGCCTCTTCCTTTCCTTTTCCCGCCCCCCCCCCCCAACATCAGTCTGAAGAAGGGTCTCAACCCGAAACGTCGCCTATTCCTTCGCTCCATAGATTATGCCTCACCCGATGATTTTCTCCATCTTTGTCTACCAGCAGGATCCCACCACTGGCCACATCTTCCCATCTCCTCCCCTGTCGGCTTTCCACAGAGACCGCTCCCTCCACGACTCTCTGGTCAATTCGTCCCTTCCCACCCAAACCACCCCCTCTCCTGGCACTTTCCCTTGCAACTGCAGGAAATGCTACACTTGTTGCTTTACCTCCCCCTTGACTCCATTCAAGGACCCAAGCAATCTTTCCAGGTGCGGGAGAGGTTCACCTGTAGCTCCTCCAACCTCATCTATTGCATCCGCTGCCCTAATAATAATAATAATAATAATAAATACTTTATTGATCCCTTCAGGGAAATTCAGGTCCAGAAGCCCCCAACCAACAAACCCACACATTCAAAATGAACACCGACAGAAAATACATAAAATACAATGTGGACAATACCCGAGAGCAATAAATACTAAAAAAAAAAAATAATTAACCATTTTTAAAAAATCCAAAAAGCATCCCCCGTATTATAAAATCTAATGGCTGCAGGGGTGAAGGATCTCCTGAACCGCTCCGTTCTACAGGGCAGGGAGAGGAGCCGGTTGTTGTTCCGAGTGCACTTTTGACTCTCCAGAATTACATGGAGTGGATGCCCAGAGTTGTCGAGGATGGCCTGCACCTTGCGCCTCATACGCCTCTCAAGCACAGCCATCAGAGTCCACTCTCCCCTCCAGCACTGAGCAAGCCCGTTTCACCACCTTGTCCAGCTTCCTGTTGTTTTTCGCACTGATGCTGTTGCCCCAGCAGACAACAGCGTAAAAAATGACACTTGCAACCACAGTATTGTAAAACGTGTACAGCATATCATTGCACACATCAAAGGATTTGAGCCTCCCCCCCCCCCCCCCACATCAGTCTGAAGAAGGGTCTCGACCCGAAACTTCACCTATTTCCTTCGCTCCATAGATGCTGCCTCACTTGCTGAGTTTCTCCAGGATTTTTGCATACCCATTCACACAAGATCTGTTATCCCACTTTCCTCACCCACTCCCTACAGATTAGGGGCAATTTTACAGAGACAAGTTAACCTACAAAGCCTACAAATGCGTCTTTGGGATGTGGGAGGAAACCCACACGCTTGCAGGGAGAATGTGTAAATTCAACACAGACAGTGCCCGAGGACAGGATTGAACACAGATCTCTGGCATGTGAGGCACCAAGTCCACCAGCTGTGCCACTATATTTTATTTTCCAACACACAAAAAAATTATACGTTGATAACTTTGGTTACTGATAAAAAAAAGAAACTATCCATTTTCAGTCTTAAATCTCTAAGTGATGCTATGTCCCCCTTTACAGCGACTGTATGTTTCAATTCAGTTCAAGACTATGGGGCAGTACATTGGCCATAAAGTTGCTGCCTAAAATTGCCAGAGACCCGGAATTGTTCCTGAATATGGGTGCTGCCTGTATGGAGTTTGCTCCTTTTCCCTTTGATCGCATGGGCTTTCTCCGGGTGCTCTTGTTTCCTTCCACATTCCAAAGGTGTGCAGGGACCTTTTTCAGACCCATAGAAAATAGAAAATAGGTGCAGAATAGGTGCAGAATTTATATTCATATATGAATATACATTGTTTTGTTTTTTTGTTTATAACATTGTTTACAGAGTACTATGTTTACATATTCTGTTGTGCTGCTGCAAGTAAGGATTTCATTGTTCTAACTGGGATGTGAGAGAATAAAACACTCTTGACTTGCGTTGTGGGATAGAGCTAGTGTGCAGGTGATCGGTGGTCGGCATGGACTCGGTGGGCCGAAGGGCCTGTTTCCACTCTGTATCTTTAAATTAAACTAAAAACACTAAAAACAGAGGAAATCTAAAGAATGGTCTCTACCCAAAACGTCACCCAATTTTTCTATCCAGAGTCGCTGGCTGCTCCATGGGGTTCCCCCGCACAATTAAAGCATGGAATAGTCTTCACCCTGCCATAGTTACCCAATCAGACGCAATTAAATTTAAGGTAGCTCTTATTTCCCAAGAACACTTTTTTGCTTATGTCCAAGTCAAGAGTCAAGAGAGTTTTATTGTCATGTGTCCCAGATCGGACAATGAAATTCTTGCTTGCTGCAGCACAACAGAATATGTAAACATAATACAGAACAGGAGATAAATGTTCAGTGTGTCTATATACCATAGACCATATATATATATACACAATAAATAAACAGATAAAGTGCAATAAGCTGTGATTTTTTCAGAGTTTGGAGCTTGGTGGTGGTGAGTCCACTCCTGTTTAAATTCCATTTGGAATATTTTTGGAGGACCAGGAAACCAAGAAACAAGAGTTACTCCAGCTCCAGGGAGTGATTCTGCGCTGGTTTTCAGCGGTCACGGCGAGAAGATTGAGACACTGTTTTGAATGAGTTTTTGAATGAAACTACTGTGCCATGCAGTGTTTTATCAGGATACATCACAGCATGGTGTGGGAACAGCTCCATCCAAGACCACAAGAAATGGCAGAGAATTGTGGATGCAGCCTAGACCATCACACAAATCAACCTCCCTTCCATTGACACCTCGCACTACCTGGGCAAGGCCAGCAACATAATCAAGGACGAGTCACACCCTGATCACTCCCCTCCTCCTCTCTCCCCCCCCCCCCCCCCCCCCCCCCCCCCCCCCCCCATCAGCCAAAACATATAGAAGTGTGAAAAACACACACCTCCAGATTCAGGGATAGTTTCTTCCCAACTGTTAAACACAAATTGCTGGAGTTTAATTCCTCAGCGGGACAGGCAGCATCTCTGGAGAGAAGGAATGGGTGACGTTTTGGGTCAAGACACTTCTTCAGACTGAGAGTCAGGGGAGAGGGAGTCCAGGGATATGGAAGGGTAAGGTGTGAAAACAACAGATCAAAGTAGACGATAAGGAAATATAGAATGGCTTATTGTTAGCTGAGGGGGAGGTGATAAGGTATACAATGTAAAATTAATCAGAAATACAGTGAAGCTAGACAGAGAACTAGGGTGGGGAGGGACGGTGACAGAGGGAAAGCAAGTTAGAGAAATCGATATCATATCGCTGGATTGTAAGATGCCCAAGTGAAATATGAGGTTATGTTCGTCCAATGTGCGTTGGACCTCACTCTGACAGTGGAGGAGGCCCAGGACAGAAAGGTCAGTACGGGAGGGGGAGTTAAAGTGTTTAGCAACCTGGAGATCGCATAAGCCTAGGCGGACTGAGCTGAGGTGTTCAGTGCTGAATTACTAACTACCTCTTTACTGGGACTGTCTTTGATCGGACTTTACTGGCTTTATCTTGCACAAAACATTCTTCACATTATTCCCTTTATCATGTATCTGTGCACACTATGGATGGATGGATTGTAATCATGTATTGTCTCTCTGCTGACTGGTTAGCGGGAGTTGAGATGGGGTTGGCTGAAGAATTCCATTGCCTTGAAATGAACAGAATAGTGAAAAGGAAAGGAATTCTTCAGGCAACTGCAGCTCAACTCTCGCCGGGCCAACCGCCAACCTCGGACCAATGACACCAGCAGCCCCAGGCCCACAGCCAGCATGGAGAAGCTGCTCAACTCCATCCTAACCCCGCTCCCCGACAGGCCGGGAACCACCAGCGGCCAACCCCTCCAGCGCCAACGAAAGCCGAGCACCAGCCGACACCTCAGCCATCAATTTCCAGGAAATTGGGATTCTATTTAAGGAAAGAAATGTTGAGGTGGGGAAGTTCTGGTTCACACCTTCTTCAAAAAATTCACTTGTAGTCATCAGACAAACCAGTTCTTGTCTAACCATTATTTGCTCTCTGATCCATTCACAATTAACCAAGTGTTCAGCACCGTTTCTTGTGTCAAAGGATTACGACGTAATTCAACAACATTTGGGCTTTTTTGGGCTGTTTGTGTATGTCAATTATTTTTCATGAGCACAATAGATTTGTAAGATTAATCAAGGAAAGATAAGTATTCTTCTTAAATGGTTTGTTGTGTCATGTACTGTCCGTGGGATTCTGTTAGAGTGGAGCTCTGTCTCTTTATAGTCAAAAACATTCTACGCTTTGCAAAACAGGTTTCAGGTTAATTAAATCTCATTATGTATCAGCCAAAGAACATGTCAGGTTGGAATGTGCTTCTGACATTTAGCCTCCAGGACTTTTAGATTCAGAGAATCAGAATAAATGTATTAGCCACGGATGTATATTGACGTGGTGCTTTGCTCACACATGGTAAAAACACAGTGCACATGGTAAAAACGCAATATATATCAGACAATTAAAAATAAAACATTATAATTTAAACATGTGAAGATAAAGTACCAGAGTAAAAAGAGGCTACAGACTTTTGGCTGTTGAGTAGAGCTACTACACGTGGAAAAAAAAGCTGTTTTTATGTCTGGCTGTGGCACTGCTTCGTCATTCTCTGTTTCTTTAAGATTATTTTGTATCATAATCAAAAAGTGGCACATGAGGAGCATCATGGAATGGTGCGTGGCATTTGGAATGTGCCAGAGAGGATAGAAAAGGATAAGTACTGTGTATCTTGTGAGACGTTATTCATATTATGCAAAAAGACACTCCTTGGAGTGACTTGCTTCTCATGTGTCAAGTACTTTTCATGTAGGATCATGGTAGAGCTACTGTAAAGCCACATTAGAGGAAGGATGTGGAAGCTTTGGAAAGGGTGCAGAGGAGGTTTACCAGAATGATGCTTGGTTTAAGAGGGCATTAGCAACAAGCAGACATTGGACAGACTTGGATTGTTTTGTCTGGAACGCTGGAGATTAAGGGGAGAACTGATAGAAGTATATAAAATGATGACAGGCATAAATAAGGCAGACAGAACCTTTTTTCCAGGATGGAAATATCAAATGCTAGAGGGCATCGCTTTAAGGTAAGAAGGGCGAGGTTTAAAGGAGATGTCTGGTTGGGTTGGTGGTGGTGGTAGATACAAGTGACATTTACGAGGGTTTTAGATAGGCACGTGGATATGCAGGGAACGGAGGGATATGGATTATGGTGCAGCCAGAGAAGAGTTTGTCTCGGCATCATGTTCAGCGCAGACATTTTGGGCTGAAGGACATGTTCTTGTGCTGTAATGTTCTATGTTCTTCATTCCTTAACTTTCAGGAACACAACACACTTTTATCTTTGTGCTCCCCCTACCTTAACTCACATACACCGGCAGGCATATGTTCAGCTGCCTGAGGTCTCTCATCTAGAATGGCCTCACTCTCCTCGAAGATGGTATCTTATTCCTTCCATTACGTTCACCTGAATCACCATCTCTTTGTGAAGATTGGTATCAACATTTATCTGAAGAAACTTGGTACATTTCACAAACGACCTAACAGCACCCGTGAAAAAAGCAACAGCATAAGCCTTTCAGGTCAATGGTCTTTAGGTTTTGATGAAAGATAATCCATGTGAAATGTTAACTCTGTTCAAATATAAGACAAAATGCTGGAGTAACTCAGTGGGTCACAGGTCCATGTTCTCCAGAGATGCTGCTTGACCTGTTGAATAACACAAGGACATAAATTTAGGACCAGAGTTAGGCCATTCGGCCCACCGTGTCCACTCCACCATTCAATCATGGCTGATCTATCTTACCCTCTCAACCCCATTCTCCTGTCTTCTCCCCGTAACCTTTAACGCCCTTACTAATCTGTCAATCTTACCTGTCAATCCCCACATTAAAAATATCCAATGATGGCCTCCACAGCGTCTGTGGCAATGAATTCCACAGATCATTACCCTCCAGCTAAAGACATTCCTTCTTGTCTCTTTCACTCCAGCACTTTGTATCTTTTTTTGTATACCTGCGTCTGCAGTTCCTTGGTCTCCATGATAACTGCTTCTCCCATCACTAATGCAGCCAGAGAATAATCACGAATTTCCACATTTTTGCAATGTCATCACTTTATAATGTTAGAGAGTCAGTCTGTTTGCAGATACCAAGACTTCACAAGGCAATGACATTTGGTAGTGAAAATCAAAACACTGCAGATGCTGAAAACCTGAAATAGAAATAATATGTTTGGCCTGGCAGTACCAATGCCTACTATTGCTCGAAAAATCATATTCCTTCCTACATTTCTCTGTTCTCCTCTGGTCCAGTCCCTTCCCTTACATCTGTGATACCTCTGGTACCCTCTGCCACTTTGACGGTGTCCATTTTCATAGCTGTATACACATCCATTGCACTGCAGGGGGGTACTGAGGCCCTTCTGCTTCTTCCTTAATTAGAAACCCAACCACTTCCCCTTTATCAACAGGGTCATTCGCACGGCTGAACTAATTCTCACGTTAACTAGTTTTTCAATTCCACTTACTTTTTCCAGAATGAAGATGTGGCTCTGGAAACTCACATGGACCATTGGCATAACTGCTTTTTTTGTCAGGCAGTCTTTATTTAAGTCCTAATTTGACTCCCTGCCTCGGCTTTGTTTTCCCCTGCGGATATCAACACCTGCACTGATGCTGCTTCCTGTATTCAGACAAATATTTCATGACTTTTGCTGCAATCTCCCTCTTCGTCCTTCACATGACCCGGCCTGTCCCATTTTGAATCCGTCTCAAAAGGATAGATTGTTGAGAAACATGCAGTACAAGCCCTTAGAAACCCTGACTATACTTCCTCCCACCCTGCCGCCTGCAAGGACTGCATTCCTTTCTCCTAGTTCTTCCGTTTCTTTGTATTTTCTCCAATGACAAGACTTTACATCTGGTGCTGCTGAGTTATCTTTCTTGCTTCTGAATCAAGGTTTGCCTCCTCTACCGCTGCTGACAAAGCCCTCGACTACATCTCAAATATTTCCCACGTTTCTGCTATCACCAACGCTCCTCCTGAACAAACGTATCCCTGGCCCTCACTTTCCACCAGACTTAATTCAACAGATCACCTTTCACAGCTTCCACCACCTCCAACATCATTCCACAACCACAGCAATCTCTCCCTCCCCTTTCAGTACTTCAAGGCCCTTCTAGCCTCACCAAAAACTTCCATTCTAATGGTGTTTTCTTCCTGCAGGCCACGCCTAATCTGTCCCTTTATCTCTCCACTTCTCACCAACCAAGAACACAAAGGTCCTTCCAAGTGAAGCAGTGATTCCTTAGCCCCTTTTCAAGTCCAATGTATTGCATTCGGTGTTCACAATGTGTCCTTCTGTACAATGGAGAAACCAAACATGGGTTGGGTGACCACTTTGTGTAGTATCTGTGTTCAATTCACAAGGGCAATGCTGAACCTTTGTGTTTCATCTCACTCCCACTCCAACCAATCTGTGGCCTCCTGTTGCACAAGGACCAAGACCCACTTGCAGAATTACATCTCATCCTCTGTCTGGGCACACTGCAGCCTCAACATCACATTTTACAACGTCAGGAAACCCAATTCCTCTGCACCAGAGGTGTCCATTTTGCAAGTCATCTATCTGTGATATTGGCTCAGTTCTTTCCCCCATGGGCAGTCTGACATGCTGGGCATCTACTACAGCCCTACATTCTGTACTCTCCTTTGTACTCTCACTCTCTAATTGCCCTCACCTCATAACTTTCATTCATTCCCTCTCTTCGTCTGTCTTTCCACCCAATTAACCCAATAACAGAATGAGATCTACAACTTATGCCCATGGTAACCCTGGCCCCCATCCTACCAGAGATATTTCCTTTGTCCCATGCAGCCCCTCTCTCCGACCACCACCATCCTCTCTGCATCTTATTCTCCTTTTCCCATTTCTGATGAAGGGTTCTCAACCTGAACTACTATCTGTTTCTTTCCTTAGAATGCATCTGGCCCAAGTGTTTTGGTGATATTTGTTGAGACACCTCAACACCTCTGCCCTTCAGCTTCTATTAATGACCACCCTTGTCCTAGGCACCGTCTATGACCGATGCAGGTCATTTATAACCATGCAGTCTTCTTGTAGAGAGCAATGTTCACTCATTCTTGCTATTGAGGGAGTGCAGCATAGGTTTACAAGGTTAATTCCCGGGATGGCGGGACTGTCATATGCTGAGAGAGTGGAGCAGCTGGGCTTGTACACTTGTAATGGAGTTTAGAAGGATGAGAGGAGATCTCATTGAAACATATAAGATTGTTAAGGGCTTCGACACACTAGAGGCAGGAAACATGTTCTCGATGTTGGGGGAGTCCAGAACCGGGGGCCACAGTTTAAGAATAAGGAGTAAGCCATTTACAACGGAGACGAGGAAACACTTTTTCTCACAGAGAGTGGCGAATCTGTGGAATTCTCTGCCTCAGAGGGCGGTGGAGGCAGTTTCTCTGGGTACTTTCATAATCTGACACCCGTACTAATCAAGAATCTATCTAACTCGGCTGTAAAAATATCCATTGACCTAGCCTCCACAGCCTTCTGTGACAAAGAATTCAACAGATTCACCACCCTCTTACTGAAGAAACTCCTCCTCATCTCCTTCCTAATGGAACGTCTTTTAATTCTGACCTCTAGTTCAAGACTCTCCCACTAGTGGAGACATCCTCTCCACATTCACTCTATCCAAGCCTTTCACTATTCGGTAACTTTCAATGAGGAGGCCCCTCATCCTTCTAAACTCCCTCGAGTACAGGCCCGGTGCCGTCAAACGCTCATCATATGTTAACCCACTAATTCCTGGGATCATTCTTGTAAACCTCCTCTGGACCCTCTCCAAAGCCAGCACATCTTTCCTCAGATATGGTGCCCAAAATTGCTCACAATACTCCAAATGTGGCCTGACCAACACCTTATAGAGCCTCAGCATTACATCCACATTTTTGTATTCTAGCCCTCTTAAAATAAATGCTAGCATTGCATTTGCCTTCCTTACTATCGATACAACTTGCAAATTAACGTCTGGAAATCCTGCACCAACACTCTTTGCATCTCCGATATTTGGATTCTCTTCCCATTTAGAAAATAGTCTATGCCTTTATTCCTACTACCAAAACACATGACTCCACACTTTGCCACACTATATTCCGTCTGCCATTTCTCTGCCCACTCTCGCAACCTGTCCAGGTCCTTCTGTAGAGTCCATGCTTCCTCTACACTACCCGCCCCTCCTCTTATTTTCGTGTCATCTGCAAACTTGGACACAAAGCCTTCACTCCCCTCATCCAAATCATTAATATACAACGTGAAAAGTAATGGCCCCTGCACTGACCTCTGCGGAATGTTGCTAGTCACTAGCCGCCAACCAGAAAAGGCCCCCTTTATTGCCACTCTTTGTCTTCTGTCATGCAGCCAACCTGCTATCCATGCTAGTACCTGCCATCAGGGGCGGAAATCGCATGGGGGGGGGGGGAACACAATGAGGCCTGCCATCTAGGGCACGGGTCGGCAACCTACGGCCCACGGGCTGGATCCAACCCACAACCCGAAATCATCCGGCCCGCAGGCGTATTATTTTTCAATTACTTTTCGTGACCTGGGAACTGTAGCCAGTCCCCGGGCACGCAGGGGACCTAGGCACCTCAGCCAGACCTGCCAGCCGACCTGGGAACTGCAGCTAGTCCCAGGCTGCTAGATTCTAGGAGCTAGCGACATCCAAATGGAATTGACCTCGAGGGCTCCGGGCACAGAGCCTGTGCCTCCCCCCACCCAAGGATTTCCGCCCATGCCTGCCCTTCGATACCATGGGCTCTCATCTTCCTGAGCAGCCTCCCGTGTGGAACCTTATAAAAGGCTTTCTGAAAATCTAGGTAAGCAACATCTACTGGCTCTCCTTTGTCTGTCCTATTTACTTCTTCAAAGAATTCCAGCACATTCATCAGACAAGACCTCCCCTTCAGAAAGTCATGCCGACTGGCCTATTTTATCATGAACTTGTAAGCACTCAGTGACGTCATTCTTTATAATGGATTAAAATCTTACCAACCACTGGTCAGACTAACCAGCCTAGAGTTTCCACTATTCTGCTTTGCTCCCTTAATGGTACTGCGGGGTAATATTGGCAATTTTTCAATCATCTGGAAGCAATCCTGACTTCTTGAAAGATCACTATAAATGCCTCCACAATCTCTAAAGCCACCTCTTTCAGCACCTTGGGGTGCACTCAATCCAATCCAGGCGACTTATTCACCTTCAGCCCTTTCAGCTTCCCAAGCACCTTCTCCCGAGTGGCTGATTGTGGCTGTCGGCCACAAATAGGGCATTGTAAGGGTTTGGGATTGGGGAGGGTGGGGGTGCAGAACAAAACCGTTCAGAAAGCTGGAGGAAAGAACTGCAAATGTTGGTTTACCTCACATATACACACAAAATGCTGGGGCAACTCAACAGGACAGGCAGCATCTTTGGAGAGAAGGAATGGCAGCATCTTTGGAGAGGACTCTTCAGGTCGAGACCCTTCTTCAAAACTGAGAGCCAGGGGAGAGGGAAGGAGAGAGAGAGAGAAAAGAGAAAAGAGAGAGAGAGAGAGAGAGCGAGAGAGAACAAAGAAAAGATATGCAAAAAAGTAACGATGATCAAGGAAGCAGTTCATTGTTAGCTGTGGGCTAGGTAAGACCAAGTTATACTCACCAGGACTCCAGTGAAACTCACCAGAACGCCAGTGAAACTAGTAAAACGACAAGGGAGAGGGAAGGACAGAGAGAGGGCATGCAAGGGTTATTTGAAGTTATAGAAATCAAAGATCCTATAGCAAGCAAGATAGATCACGCAACAAAAAAGAAGTGGTACGGTGATGGGCAGATTCATGGGTAAGTTTTGGCCCCATTTCCGTAACCGGCTTCCGTCTCCGCACCAAAGATCCCGTAGTGGAGCAACGATAACTAGTGCGGAGACGGAAGTCGGTTACGGAAACATCCTCGAAGTTCTATGGTAAAAATCTTCTCCTCATTTTCAGAATTATAATTTATTAACACTGTCCCCCCGCAATGTTGATTACACTGCGAGTCGGGTCGGGTTACTGAAATGGATGAAAAAAAGGCCCACGTTCTGCTCCGTTGCGTACTACACGTCAGCCCATTGCATTCAGAAGGAGTGGTCTATCCTGCTCCGCTATAGGTTCTTTGATAGAAATCAATATTCATGCCACTGAGTTGTAAGTTGCCCAGGTGAAATACAAGGTGCTATTCCTCTAATTTGTGTTTGGCCTCACTGACACTTCAGAATATTGTCAGGAATCCCACAGGGTTTCCAGACTTGCAATATTAATGAACGTAATGCTATTCCATTAAATCCATCAATTTGATTTAAATACCTTAAGATTTAAATTAATTCAAATATTTTTATGATGTCTGCTCATTAGGAATAAATTCTGAACTTTTAGAATCATTCAAGGATATCTCCTTGCCCTCCATTTTACAATTGGAAGCAGCCATTTGGAAAGATTGATTGCATACAAGTGAAAAATCAGCTCCCTCTTTTCCCCTCCTGACATTGCTGTTGTTTTTCCAACTCCTAGCATTGGAAAAGCTAAAATCTCCATCAAAATATTGGTAAAACCAGTTTGACTGCAGCACAATTGTGTTTTTATGCCTAAAACTCAAATGCCTTCAGTTCAATTTCAGGCTCAACCAGACTGTTCACAATCTTGATGCCCAATCTGCTCTCATATTTTAACCCTCTCAGCAAATCTACATTGCAAGTCGCCTTTACAGAGCCTCAACACGTGTTATCGAAAACCTCAGCCGTGCTTTTATTATCTCCAAATTCAACTTTGCCAATGCTCTTACTATTTTCCGACCTCTGGTTTGTACTTGTATTCCTCCAGGGACCCCAGCAGACTTCCCAGCTAAGACAGGCCTCTTAACCATATCTACTGCATTTGGTGTACCCGCTGTGGCCTCCTTTACATTGGCGAGACCAAGAATAGACTTGCTAACTGTTTTGCTGAACACTCGTGTTCGGTCAGCCAAGGCCTGCTGGATCTCCCAGTTGCTAACCACTTTCATTCCCATACTGACCTTTCCGTCCTGGGCCTCCACCATTGCTGGAGTGAAGCCACACACAAACTGGAGAAACAGCACCTCATATTCTGCTTGGGCAGCTTACAACCTAACGGTATGAACACTGAATTCTTCAATTTTAGCTAACTAACTAAGCTATAAACTATGCTATAAACCCTTCCTTCCATCCCACTCCTTTCTCTGTGCTCCACCTGGACTTCAGAGATGCCACCAGTACGGTCTTTTTAAAAACTAAACCAGCACCTGCAGTTCCTTGTATCTGCGGCTCTATTTCAATTATAACACTAATTTCATATCTTGCCATTGTTACTTTATTAACATAGTTCTTGGAAGTGGAGGTGAGTATTTTCATTTAACTGTAGCCTCTCACCCGTTGCAGGTTTATACGAGTACATAGTGCAACAATTACATAGAGCTACAATTACATTTAATGGCTATCATTCTGTATTGATACCTACAATATTCTGTAGTGCTGCAACAAGCAATAATTTCATTGTCCTATCTGGGAGACATGACAATAAACTCTTGACTTAACATTTAACATTGCTAGAAACAAACTTGGAAAGAGTGGGTCAGATGCAAAGATAAAGGTACACAAAAGAATACTACATTTGTATGGCCTTCAGTACTTTGAGGTGTGAAACCAAGGCAATTATACAGCTGCATTTTTGGAAAATGTAACTCAACACACCCAGAATTGCACAACGATTATTTACAACACTTTCTAGACATTTCCAGAAAATGCAGAAAGGGTGTTGGGTTTCAAAACTTATAGCGAGTGTGATAGTTCCTGGATCCCTGATTTTTTTTAAATTATACCCAGGGCAAATTTTCTGTTCTCACTATCAACACGGCCAATTTGTAGAAATGAAAACAAATATTTCATTGGGTTACCTTTAAATCACATTGCCATATATCAGGTACACTTTGTGGCTCAAAAGAAAAATCAAAAGCCTTCGCAGTGTCCCACAGTCCCCTCTTCAATTTGAAGTTTCCAAGTGTTGTTCAAGATAAATTCCTGTGCAATGTATGCATTATCACAGAACGAAAGACTACATGCAGGTGAATAAACAATGATTCCTAACAGCTTTTATACATTAAAAGTTAGCAAGCACAGGTGGTAATTCAGTGAAGCGGTCTTTACTGCAAGGAGGATTAAATATAAATGAGCTTACAGCGACTGTACAAGAAGTTGGCAAGGTTACATGTGAAGTACCAAGCACTGTTTTGGTCTTATTTGTAAAGGATATCCTTTGCACTGGGAGGTAGGCCAGAGGAAGTTCAAGTGGATGACTTCTGAACTGAAAGGGCCAATGGGAATTTCGTCATTAAAAAGCCATGACTTTTTTGTGGAAGCTGAATCATTAAAATATATGTAATGCTGAATCACAGTTTCTTTGATGCCTGGAGAGAATCAGGGGCTATGTGAACGGGCCAGACAGTGAAGCTGAAATCAAGGTCAGATCAGCCGTGATCATCTACAGTGGTGAAGCAGACACAGGGGCTGGTCGGCCTTGCTCCATTGGTGTTTTTTTGTGAAACACCCAAAGTCAGAAAACAAAGACAATCCACTTAATATATCTAAGAGCCAACAAAATTAAGCATCATCTTCAAAAATGAATTATTAGAGGTTTTATTTAAGAGTTGGGAAACAACAGGATATTTTGCAAAGGCATGGCTTTATTTCACTGTACAAACACACAACTGTCACTTCCATCTCTTTCCTGTAACAGTAAACAGAGCAGCACAGCTGATATAAAAGTTTTATTTTAACTCCATATGATTGAACTTCTAATTAGGTATACAGCGTCACATGCATTATTTAAATTTATACGTTTTAACAAGTTTCAAGTTGTTAATTACCCAGAGGTTTGAAGTACCAAATATGAGAATGACAAACATTGTTCACAAGAACATATGTAAAATATAAAAACTGAACAATACTTCCACTGCTATCCAATATTTAAACAGTCACTGCCACATAATGTTGAAACACAAACAATATGTTGTTATGTGGTACACCATGATTGTAGCTGCACAATAAGTTAATCAGATATATTTACCAAATTGACCAACTCAGCATTCCTGCAGAACACAAGGCTCGTAATTGCCACAGTGGCTGATGATTTGCATACCAACATCACAATTAGCGCCACAATTAAGGGTCAACTGGCAAATGTGTAAAGTTGTTCCTCTCTGATAATCATTGGGAAGAAATTGACTACTATTACAGTGTTACACGCAAATATATTAAGAGCCAAGAAGCCACAAGTGGTGATTTCTATCTTAGTGCTGCCTATTTAGGTTTGCACTTAATTGCCAGAGTAGTCTACAAGTACAATTTATGCTGCATAAGCATAATTTTGGAAACAAAATTGTGAGTTTTGAAAACAAACCCGATTTGAAACTTGCACTACACTATTGAAACATGCAAAAATAATTGAAAAAGTACCTGCTTAAAACTGTTGCATGTTCTTATTTTTTTGTTTGTAGAAGCAAAGTCCATATGCCAAGGAACAGAAGCTGATTCCAGTGCATACTTGATGCTCTTGAAATGTGTTTACAGGAGAAAACTCATCTCTAAAAGGAATATTTACAGTCAAATGAAAGGTCTCCCGAAAAAAATGTTGAAAGGAAAATCAAAAAGAAACAAAGAAGAGTGGAATGAAAAAAGGTGGAAGCTCTTAGAAAAATCAGTGTTCTTGCTTTTGTCAAATTACAACCAGGGTTCTTATTCCGATCTGCTAAAACTGATTTAATAATTTTTGTTAAAAGCTCCCTGAAAAACTGATAATTTAACACCAAATCAAATTCTACAGCCAATTTCCATTTTGTTTTTTAATTGGATGACCTCTGTCTGTCTGTCTACTAAATGGTCACAAATGGTTACAAATTGACAATTGGGATTTGCATTTTATGATGGTGGAATATGGCTGTGTTGAAATTAGCCTTTGTCAAACAAGACAAATGATTCAAATCTAGAATAAGAAGATAATTGGAGTAACCCATTTAAAAAAAGTGTTTAGTCCTGTCAACTTCATATTTTATATAAATGTTAGATGTTCCCACCATAAACTGTTATGGCTCACCACATATGAACTTTGATCTGATAGTGTTCTGATCATTTTAAACACTTTCTTTGTCAGTGGTACGAATTTCCTATTTCCATTTAATGCAATGCAAGAACAGCAGGAAAGAGAATAAGAGTACATACTGTACAAAATCCTCTATAAATAGAGTTTGGTCTCAGAGATGTTTGGTGGCCTACCACCATTCCCAAACGCAAATTTATTAGTTTTGTAGACTACCGTTTGTTTCATTGGAGCAGTCACTTGTAGCTAAACACCTTGTAGGCAGTGTGATTCCTCTGGCAGAAGACCAAGAATTCACACATGCACCTACAAAGTACATACAATGCTTCGCCATCAACATGCTGCTCCATCTTATGCACGAGAAATCAAATATGTATCCATCATCCAATTTAAAACTTTAGCCCTAGCGCACGTTCCTTTCATTAATCTCACACGGCATGCCTATTTTATAGTTTCAGTTCTTCACATTAGGAAAGATGGTCAAGGACTCGCTCCCCGAGATTCCATTAAACCACAACCATGGGCATTTAATGGTGCTTTCACCAAAGATTTCAAGTTTGAAAGCTTGACAATTATAAAGTTGGAGAATCATGTTCATTGGAGCTCAAATACATTTCATATTTTACATTAAGAAGTATTTATCAATTTAAGAATATGGACATGCATTATGCCCAAAGGCCAATTGAGTATATGAGAAAACAGAAGACCCTTTGGGCAGTACAGTTTCACAGATGATGCTGGCTAATGTGTGCCAAATGTGAAATATGAAATCTACTTTCAACAACAGTGAGACTAGTAAAAACTGCACATCTGATTGTTCATGATCAAAACAGCTTTAAAATGATTCCTTAGGCAAGAACTGTGCTGAGAACTTACAGTGACTGCCCCAAGATCCAACTCCCAGACCACTCAAGGCACAATTGAAGGCATTGCATAAAATGTCACATGCTTAAATATTTCCTCTGACAGATCACAGTGAAGTAAATTATCTGCCTCCCATCATAAGACCATGGGCAGTGCGAAGCCTCACAAATCAGTTAACTTGGATCACAGCAGCCACGTATCCTTTCCATAACAGTCCACAGTATTGGGAGCACCAAAATTAAAGATAAGGATCCAATGGTCCTGTACATCCTAAAGTGCTACTCATCTTTGCTAGCTCACAAACGCAGAAAGGCTGCAAGGCATTTAGTTTTCATAGTTTAATTCTTGGAGGAAAACAGGTCATTATAAATTGTCAGTCAAGGGGTCTTTTCGAATGATTAAACAATAGTGCCTCGGAAATTATAAATGCCTTCTTGGGTGCTCATTCCAAGAAACAAGCTATTCTGCAGACAATTTAAATCTCTGCCAACTTCTAAGGTTTAATAAGCAAATTGTTAATAAGCAAAGAGTTACAAAATTACATCAATATTGAGTACATGCACAAATTTTAATCTCCATAATATTACAAAGTTTCCCAAAGCCTTTTCTCTTTACACTAATATACCCTGACATTAAAGTTTCAGAAGGCCAGGAGTTAATGAAGCTATAGAAAGGAGGTTAGTTATTAAATATAGACAGCCCAAATGCCTGCTCCCTTTATATTGCTACATTGGTCTTCAAACTCTCAAACATAAATAAGAATTCAAACAGTTATTCTTAAATAATCCTTTCTTAAATTAATCAGCATTTACATTTAAAAAACTTTAGGATACTTCAAGACACCTGTTGGGCCTAGCAGCACAATTCATCAGTATCCAAATTCAGATGCTATACTCCCAAAATACCACAGTTCTAAACTAGATTATACACAGTTCACAAATTAGTAACAAAAAGAAACAAGACTCAAGCCTCAGCCATCTTTGACCACAATTCCCACGATGAGCACAAATTCAGTTTCGCCCCAACAATTTGCTAGCCTTTTGTTTTGTTTTTTTAAAGCACTTTAATTTGTTGTAGATGCAACATCGCTTCCACCTCCGGTTGCAACTGCTTATACTGCCAATAACACAACTTTTGAGATCACCATGCAAAGGTTCATCAAAATTGAAAGGAGGCATCCAAGGTTTAAAGTAAAGAACAATTTGTTTTGCTGACAATAAAACTCCTATGTACAAAAGTTACCCTGTCGTTTTTGTTAAACATATTAAAGCTCCAAGGCTCAACATCTCAGCATACAAATGCTGTTCCTGCAGGAACAAGATTCACAAGTGGATGGACACTGGTTGATGTCAGTTTTGCCAATGCAACATGATAGTTCTGTGCATACAACACAGAGAATTGGAACTGATCTCATGTTTTAGAAGTGAGGTGCAAAAATAAGCCAAGAATGGACCAGCTGAAAATTAATATAACTGTTTAAAAAAAACATGATTGTTGGAATTGGCCATCCAATAAATGACAGCTGGGAATTTCTCGATAAACATCACCATTCATTATAAATAGCACGTCTCATAATTTTGTCGATGCGAATTGTTTCTAAAAAGATTTTTTTACAGTCCAAGACTGGAGGCCTGCTCCAGCAGTGATCCATGTATTAAGATTTGTAAAACTTGTGGACAACGAACACACCAAGTAGAACCACAGACAGAATCCCAAGCATCCATTTGACATAAATATTATCCAACTCTAAAGCTGCCACCTGTTGAGAAAAGAAAGAATGAATCAAATACTCTATATTAAAATTTTATTTAGAGGAATGAGCTCTGAAGGTAAAAAATGATTCCTATCCTAGATAGAAAAATAGAATTAAGTACAGTTTCTTAATACTGTGGTGTACAACCCACAGGTGTACAGTGTACAACCCACACTACAGTATTAATAAAGATAAACTCCACATTGTATACAAGTCACATGCAATAACTTGCAATAACAGTAATGTTAATATTTAGTTAAAAAGCTCAATAAACCTCAACAAAATCAATTGTACAGACTAGAATACAAAGAAACAAAAGAAATTCAAGTATTAAAAAAATAAAGAGGCTTCATTTGGGTCAGCTATAAAAAAAATCCATACTCGGCACATTTTTGATTTTTACCACTTTATTCAGGCAGAGGAAACTTTATTCTGGCAGAGAAAATAGTCCTTCCTCAGTTATGAGGGATAACCAAAAGTGTATTAACAAAATCATTAAAATATTTAATAATTTTCCAGCTAAATCTAGAGATATGTAATTAATTTCTTTACTTTTGTAGAATTCATCTGTAGTATTCCTTTAAGAGGAAAAACACGTGTTGAACATAAAATGCAATCAAAATCAGCACTGATAGTCATTGAGAATTATTTTGGATAATCAAGATCAAGATCAAGATTCAATTTAATACATATTCATTTTCTGTGACAATGGGAGATAATACATTTTCTCCAAATAATTTATAGAATGGATTTAAAATAATTATCTGCACTTGAGCTCAAATGACAAACATGGCTGAAGTACAAGATGTACCAATCTTTAGGTAAATATATAGATACCTAAAAACAATATAATTGTTCAATACTCAACTAGATTTATTTAGTAGATGTAGGAAGGAACTACAGATGTTGGTTTACACTAAAGATAGACACAAAATGCTGGAGAAACTCAGCGGGACAGAAAGTATCTCTGGAGAAAAGGAATAGGTGACATTTTGCGTCGAGACTGAAGAATTGTCTTGTTCCTGTTCCTTTTCTCCAGAAATGCTGCCTGACCCGCTGAGTTGTTTCAGTATTTTGTGTCTATTATTTAGCAAGTAGTTGCAATATATAGATGAATATCCTAAGATTACCCCGTTTTGTACTAGTTTGCTTGATGCCAGCTAAAAGACGCTCTGATCAGGTTTTCTCATTATCGGATTAAAACACAGGAATGGAGGGAAAGGGAAGCAATTGCAAATAGCCCAGGTATCAGATAAAACCAGAGAAAGCAGTTATCACGAGTCTGCTGATGTTGAGTCAAGGTTTACAAAGAATGATGTGGAAAAGTTTGGGAATATTATTGCAATGCTAAAAATATGCTTCAAAAGGGGGAAAATCGGTGGCACAAAATATTGCTCACAAAAGTCGAACACTTCCTCAACTGGCAAGAAATGAATAGTTGTAAACAAGTATTGCACTTACCCAACCTCCTTGCATTGCAATCCATTGTGCAATTCTATTTTTCAGAAGAAACTGTGCTATGAATTTTGCAATTTGACTGAGAAATCCCTTCATACCATTCTGGAAGACATGAATGGCCATTCGATAGCCAAAGCCCAACAACGCTATCACACGGCCCCAATTTATACCACTTTCAAAAAGCCTGCAAGTAAAACATAATGACAGCATTATATTCAAATTTTGAGTTACATAATATTGTATACAGAGCTTCTAATACAGTAAGCAAATTCACACTGCCTATGTTGAACCACGAGTGCTACATACTGTTTATATAATAACCAAGGCTGACGATTCTAAATTAGTAAACAATGTCACAGAATACTGAGATAGACACAAAATGCTGGAGAAACTCATCAGCGGGTCAGACAGCATCGCTTGGGAGAATGGATAGGAGGTGATTGTCTCAAGGTCAGTTTATTGTCACATGTACCAATTAAGGTACAGTGAAATTTGAATTACCACACAGCCATACTAAGTGAAAAGCAACAAGACACACACAAACAAAATAAAAGTTAACATAAAAAATCCTGGTCAGAAAAAAAAATATTATCTCCGTCAAGGTTAGACATTGAAAAAAGTTTCCTCCATTACATTAGAATGCAAGAAGGTACTTTACAGACATTTTTCCAAGACAGCTTTCTATCTTACAATTTCCCGTAAAATTAAAAAGCAGTTCTCCAGCGCAATCTAAATTGCATGGTGACCAATTCTACCTGCGTAATACAAAATAGTATTCCCCGACTCAATCATGTTATATCCAATGCTTTATAACAGAACTACCTGTTTGGGGAGAAACCAGGAGCATGGGATTAAGAAGAAAAACATAGATTAACCATGATCACATGGCAGAGTAGACTCAAGGGGCCGAATGGCCTAATCCACTCCTATGTTTTATGATCTTATGAGCTAGTTTCTTTTAATTCAATTAATATGACAACAGAATTCCCACAGCAACTGCATCCGTTATTACCTTGGGTTGAATTACATTTTAAGATAAAGCTGGTGTTTCTCAATTACTTTCTCAGGATTATTACATTTTCTTGTGGAACTTGGTAACCAAATATCCTCAACCAACTCTCAGCTCCGTTTATTCTCATTGGGTGATTCGGTGACAGGTCTTGCAGAGCAAGAGCAAAGCAATCATATATTCAAGAACTTTAAATAGTCTCATTAATTCTATATCTAAATTACTTTGAAAACAACGTGTTCACCTCAGCAGTTGCACCCTCACTTTAGAGTATTCCCTTTGTGCTATCCAGCTATCCCTCAACATGCTGAAAAAAATTACTTTCCCAGTCATGATAAAGGGTCTTCAACCAGAGGAGTTAACTCAGTTTCGCTTTACGTAGATGATGGGCATTTCCAGCATTGTGTTTTTTTCTCCAGATTTTGGACATTTGCTTTTAATTTTTTTTCCCACCCCCAATAACTCTCAAATAGAAACATAGAAATTAGGTGCTGGAGTAGGCCATTCGGCCCTTCGAGCCTGCACATTCAATATGATCATGGCTGATCATCCAACTCAGTATCCCGTACCTGCCTTCTCTCCATACCCTCTGATCCCCTAAACCACAAGGGCCACATCTAACTCCCTCTTAAATATAGCCAATGAACTGGCCTCGACTACCCTCTGTGGCAGAGAGTTCCAGAGATTCACCGCTCTCTGTGTGAAAAAAGTTCTCCTCATCTCGGTTTTAAAGGATTTCCCCCTTATCCTTAAGCTGTGACCCCTTGTCCTGAACTGGGTCAGTCAAGAAGTGAGTTTGCTGTGTGCACTGATGGCTCACTCACCATCCCAAACTTTATGCTAAGAGATGCATTGATAGATAGTATTATAAACTGCTTTCAAAATTTCACGTTGATAGTAGATTGCTACAAAGATTATACAACAAAACGTTGTAAGAGTACAAGTAAAATGAGAATGTATTTACTTGCCCTTGCTGTTGTAAAGCAGTAATAATCAAGTAATAGTAAAGAGTCTATAGTCCATCATCCAGAGGAAAGCAGAAATAAAGGACAGGAATAACAATTAGATATGAACAATCAGCATCACAATGTACATTTCAAAATTTAATAGTGTAACTAAGGTTGAAACTTAATGAGAAATTCAGACAAATTTGTAACAAGTAAGATTGTAATACATAACAGCAGTGACCATTATATCACTAATTCCTGAAGAGGTTCTCTTGACGAACTGAGTGTTTAAATATCTGGCCCCAACCCCAATCAAATTTTCGAAAAGACGTAGGCCTGTGTACGTTTTATGCAAAATACTTAGGTTGCACTGCAAAGATTCAAGTAATAACCATATTTTAGAATATTAAACATTAAAAAGGAGCATAGAATCAACATTGCAGAAGATGGAGAAATACAAGCTGCAGCAAAGTTACAGTGCCCTTCATAATGTTTGGGGCAAAGACCCATCATTTATTTATTCGCCTCTGTACTCCACAATTTGAGATTTGTAATAGGAAATAAAAGTCACATGTGCTTATAGTGCACATTGTCAGATTTTAATAAAGGGTATTTTTTATACATTTTGGTTTAACCATGTAGAAATTACAGCTGTGTTTATACATAGTCCCCCCATTTCAGGGCACTATAATGTTTGGGACACGTGGCTTCACAGATGTTTGTAATTGTTCAGGTGTGTTTAAATGCCTCCTTAATGCAGCTATAAGAGAGCTCTCAGCACCTAGTCTTTCCTCCAGTCTTTCCACCACCGTTGGAAATGAATGTTAAAGAAGCCATAATGAGTGAGAAACAAGAATAAAACTGTTAGAGACATCAGCCAAACCTTAGGCTGTTATTCATTGATTACAGCTCGGCATTTAATATAATCATTCCCTCCAAGCTGGTTACCAAACTCGCAGAACTGGATCTATGCGCATCCCTCTGCAATTGGCTATTAAACTTGGCTCGGACAAAACTCTGAACATTAATAGCCCATTATCTGTTATTTCCACTTTATCAGTTTATTTATTCATGTGTGTATTTACGTATCTAATATGTGTGTATTTACGTATGGACATAGAAAATAGGTGCAGGAGTAGGCCATTCGGCCCTTCGAGCCTGCACCGCCATTCAATATGATCATGGCTGATCATCCAACTCAGTATCCTGTACCTGCCTTCTCTCCATACCCCCTGATCCCTTTAGTCACAAGGGCCACATCTAACTCCCTCTTAAATATAGCCAATGAACTGTGGCCTCAACTACCTTCTGTGGCAGAGAATTCCACAGATTCACCACTCTCTGTGTGAGAAATGTTTTCCTCATCTCAGTCCTAAAAGATTTAACCCTTATCCTTAAACTGTGAGCCCTTGGTCTGGACTTCCCCAACATTGGGAACAATCTTCCTGCATCTAGCCTGTCCAACCCCTTAAGAATTTTGTAAGTTTCTATAAGATCCCCCCTCAATCTTCTAAATTCTAGCGAGTACAAGCCGAGTCTATCCAGTCTTTCTCCATATGAAAGTTCTGACATCCCAGGAATCAGTCTGGTGAACCTTCTCTCTACTCGCTCTATGGCAAGAATGTCTTTCCTCAGATTAGGAGACCAAAACTGTAGGCAATACTCCAGGTGTGGTCTCACCAAGGCCCTGTACACACTGATCTGTTTTGTAGTCAATGCCTACTATGTTCTGGTGTGTTGAAGCAAAGCAAGAATTTCATTGTCCTGTCAGGGACACATAACAATAAACTCTCTTGACTCTTGACTCTACCAAAATCAACTGTTTGGAACATCATTAAGAAGAAAGAGAGTACTGTTGAGGTTACTAATCGCAAAGGCAGGCCAAGGAAAACCTCCACAGCTGATGACAGAAGAATTATCTCTATAAAAAAGAAAAATCCCCAAACACTTGTCTGACAGATCAGAAACATTCTTCAGGGGTCAGGTGTGGATTTGTCAATGATCACTGTCCGCAGAAGACTTCATGCAGAAATACAGTGGCTACACTGCAAGATGCAAACCACTGGCTAGCAGCAAAAATAAGATGGTCAGGTTACAGTTTGTCAAGAAGTGTTTAAAAGAGCAACCACAGTTCTGGAAAAAGGTCTTGTGAACAGATGAGACGAAGATTAATTTATATCAGAGTGATGGCAAGAGCAAAGTATGGAGGAGAATAGGAACTGCCCAAGATCCAAAGCATACCACCTCATCTGTGAAACACGGTGGGGGGTTATGGCCTGGGCATGTATGGCTGCTGAAGGAACTGGCTCACTTATCTTCATTGATGATACAACTGCTGATGATAGTAGGATAATGAATTCAGAAGTGTATATACACCGTGAAAATTAATTTGTATCCTTGATTCAGACTTACCCATTAGCTATTTTGCAGAAGTAATCATAGGCATTTTGTGCATTGAGTGGCAACCCTGACAACAAATTCTGGAATTCCATGTCATATCTTCGGTTGATGTCGTCTCCAATAACAGCAAGTTGCCTTCCTACGAGAGTTGGAGTACTGATGGAGAAGGGATAAAACAAGAATATTGAAACTCAAATTATGAAGCTGAAAGTCTGAAATAAGCAAATTGCTGGAAAACATGCAGATCAGATAGCATGTGCAGATAAAGAAATAAAGTTAATGTTTCAGGTCAACTGCTTCAGAACTAGATATGAAGTCAAACACCAAGTTGTGGTTGATAGGACTCTTATCTATATCCATTCAGTGACCCACACATCTGCACCTGGCTACCTACCAATCCCCCTCTCAACAGCCAGGAAGGGGTTCCACCACAACCTCCATCCTTACCTTCCACCTCAGAGGCTTACACATTTAAAGCATCATATTCTAATTTTCACTTCCAGATGCATCTTCTCCCCTTACCATTCCAAAGGATCTTTCCCTCTATGACTTCACCGGTGACTTTACCAACTCCAATAATACCCATTGGCCTGTCGCAGGGAGGTCAGAGCCGATGATGGACTGGGCAGCGTTTACAACTTTTCGCAGTCTTTCCCGATCCTGGGCGCTCAAGTTGCCAAACCAAACCAAGCCATGATGCAACCGGTCAGCATGCTCTCTACTGTACACCTGTAGAAGTTCGAGAGAGTCCTGCTTGACATCCCGACTCTCTGTAATCTTCTCGGGTAGTAGAGGTGCTGATGTGCTTTCTGGATGTGCAGTTCCTTGTTTCCACATAAAAGATCCCCCCTCCCCCCAATCTAGTGGGCTAATCTGGTAGAGAGCTGGCTCAAACACGACCACTCTTTCAATGCTGTAATGATTTGATGCTAGAGAAAATTAAAGATATCATGAATGATCCGCTAAAAAAACCCCACAAAATACTGGAGTAACTCAGCGGGTCAGGCAGCATCTTTGGAGAACATGGATACGTGACGTTATGGGTTGGGTCCCTCCTTCAGATTGATTATGTGTGTGTGGGGGGGGGGGGGGGGGGGGGGGGGGGGGGGGGAGAGCTAGGAAGGTGGGGAAAGAAAGCTGGGAGAGGGAAGTGGCAGGACAAAACATGGCAGGTAATAGGTGAACACAGGTGTGGGGAGAAGGTTTGATAGGCAGATGGCCAGAACAAAGGCCAGAGATTAAAACAGAAGTTGCGATACAAAAGGATCCTCAGAATCTGAAACCAGAGGAAAGAAAGCTGAGATACTCTGCATTTTGTGTACTTTTTTGTAAAACAGCACCTGCAGTTCCTGGTTCCACATAACAGACCCCCCTCCCCCCAATCTTTACCCAAGTAAATCTCTTAAATTGTATAGTATAAGGTAAGTAATACTATATCAATATTTACCCGCTAGATGGCTGATGCATCTGAGTTATTTCTGGATTATCTGAAAGTTGCTCTCCTTCATTCCTCTCTGACTGGTACCGGAAGAACACGTAACTCCTGAAGACATCTTCAGTCTCCTGTACAACATCCATTGCTGTAAAGGACAAATGGTACAATGTTGAACTGTAACAGATGCTAGGCTTGGAAATATATTTTTCAATTATGAGCTGAACATCCCAATATACAGTATATCTTTGACAAACATTATATTGCTTCAGAGCATTTAAAGCAAAATTGCACAGTGACGATTACAGATTCCTCCATATAATCTTTTCCATGAAGGTGATAATTTCTGGGCAATGGCATCACTTCAGAGCCAGCATGTAAGAATGAAGACACACTGCTGGCATGCTATTCAAACAATATTAACTTTCAGATAAAATCCCAAATTTAGCCCATGCCTCCACCCAATTTGAATATAAATAATTCCAAAGATCTGTTTCAAAGAACCAGGGACTATTTCTGATATTTTAGTCATTATTTATTCATTAATAAATATCCCATAAAGAGATCATTTGGCCTTTATCACATTATTCTTTGCAAAAACTCATTGCTCAGAATTGATGTTGTGTTTTTTTTTTTAAATCAGTAACCACATTTCAAAAATATTTTGACGGTAAAGTATATTTGAACGTCATAACAGATGCATGGAAGTCACAACAGAAACACAAGCCTTCTATTTCAATGCGTTGATCTTGCTGATAGTACACCCATATTTGGTAGGAACTAAGTAGGCAATGGTCCTTAGCCAATGTAAGGAGAGAACAAAAATTGTTTTAATAATTATATGAACTACAAATGCTGGTTTATACCAATGACAGACACAAAATGCTGTAGTAACTCAGCGGGTCACACATTCATCTTACCATTGGCATTGGGAAGAAGGTACAGGAGCCTGAAAACTGTAACGTCCAGGTTCAGGAACAGCTTCTTCCCTACAGGCATCAGGCTATTAAACACGACAACAAATATAACTGCAACAGACTATTATTATTATTGCACTATGTATGTTATTTATTGAGTATGTGGGCATGTGTATACACACACTGAACTTTTTTTCTTAGCCCGTTATGTACTATGTTTACATATTCTGCAGCAAGTAAGAATGTAATTGTCCTATCTGGGACATACAACAATAAAACACTCCCGACTCTTGGGTCAGGCAGCATCTTTGGGAAAAATGGATACGTGACGTTTCAGGTCGGGACCCTTCTTCAGACTCCGTTTTTAAAAAATAATTATTTGTTCAGCTAACCCAGCAGATCACAAATCAAAAGATGTATTTAACCAACATGGATCTGTACGATGTAATTATTTACATTATAACAACCAAAAATATTTTCAAAGTATTGAAAATGCTACTGCAAGGAAATCAAAGATCATTTTTGCTTATTACAAATTGTAGGCATTTTGCTCAACTTCACCACAGAAAAAAATCATTTCTATTCCTTCAGAAACAGACGAGGACGGGAAGCCAAGTATGCCAGTGAAAGTTGTCTATTCAAGGTTTAGAATTTTTCTTAAAGTATATATAATGAAGGCAAGTTTTGTTAAGATTTAAAACTGCATTTTAATGCAGTGAGCAACTGGCAAGCACTTAGTTCAGAATGAAAAAAAAAGTTGAAATAGGCACAACTATGTTCTACTTAGCTGAAGTATTGGACATGTCCTGACCTACCATGATTAGCAGAAAACATACATACTAGAATGTCTGTAATGCAACAAGTAATAAACAAGTAGAAGTGATTTTATTCAATAAACAATTAAAATAATACCCACTACATCTCTGGAGAACATGGACAGGCGACGTTTCATGTTGGGGCCCTTCAGACTGATTATTTGAGGGGGGGGGGGGGGGGGGGGGGGGGGGGGAAAGGGAAGAAGAGGCAGGACAAAGCAGGTCAGGTAATAGGTGGACACAGGTGAGTGGTGGAAGGGTGGAGTTGTTGGAACAAAGGCCAGAGATTAAAACCAAAGGTGTCAGACAAAATGATTCGGTAGGGTAAGGCATTGGCGGGAAAACCCGGGGGGGCCAGAGGGGACGTGTCCCCTCCATGTTTTCAGAGGTGGGGGACGGTCCCCCTCACGTTACAAGCTTTGTAAGGTATGTCGGGTTTAATAAGTAGTCGTCCGTTTCGAGTCGAGACGTTTGTTCATTACTGCAATATGCACTGTAACCACGTGTGCTTTTTTTTCCCTACTACAAATCTCAAAGTTTGGAGTACAGAGGCAAATAAATAAATGATGGGTCTTTGTCCCAAACATTATGGAGGGCACTGTAGCTTTGCTGCAGCTTGTATTTCTCCACCTTCTGCAATGTCGATTCTATGCTCCATTCATCCCGTACTGACCCACCCTCCATTTACCCTGCACCAATCCCCCCATCCATCCTGTAGCGATCTCCCCATTCATCTTTTACTGATCTCCCATTCATCCTGTACTGATCCCCTCATGCATCCTGTACTGATCCCCTCATGCATCCCGTACTGATCCCCTCATTCATCCCGTACTGATCCCCCATTCATCCTGTGCTGATCACCCCCCCCTCCATCCATCCTGTACTGATCCCCCCACTCAAGAAGAATGGGAGGAACAGTCTGAAGAAGGGTCTCGACCCGAAACATTGCCTATTTCCTTCGCTCCATAGATGCTGCCTCACCTGCTGAATTTCTCCTGCATTTTTGTCTACCCCCATTCATCCTGTACTGATCCCCCCCATTCAACACCATTGACATCCGCCGTTTTACAAATTTACATACTCCAACCAACACGTACTAATTCACCTGCCTCAATCCATCCATTCCGCACCGATTGCCTTCTCAACCTCCCCCACCCCCACCATCTATCCACCCCGCACTGATTCACACACCCCCTGACCCTTTTGTGCTTCATGGTCTTCAGAGCGAACATTGACTATGTTTGATAACAGAATGCAATCAAATGTGTTTTAATTCCCAATGTTATTATTTGTTTTGTCACCTTTAAACATATTACCAAAAGAACATTTGCTGCAGTTATGTCCTTTGGCCATCTCTTGTCAGTTAGTGTAATGTTTAACCTGTCAGATGGGTATAGTCGGTTTTAACAGCTATTATCATAAAATGCCTTTGGAAATTTCCTTGTAACCTGTATATTTTGTTATGGATAAATTATGTGGGAAGCAAGAGTGTTTCTGTGACAATAGCAATAACGACCCATGCTATGGCGATGTCATGATAATTTTCGGTCCTTCACAGAAAACATGCTAGCATCAATCTGTAGTGTGCATGGTTAAGCATATATGTTACCATGTTCCAGGATTTAGTGACACAGGTTGATCATATGCTGAATAATCCAACCACATTTTTGTTTGGAAGTGGAAAGAACTAATAGAAATTGCGTTAATTGCAATGTGTAAATAGAGTTGAGATATTGTATTATAATTTTACTGCATGTCATTGTGGCATATATCATGTCTTGATTGGTGAATATGTTTAGTTTGTGAGTTATTTGAAGCAGAAATAATATGTGAATGTAGACAAAAGTGCTGGAGAAACTCAGCGGATGCGGCAGCATCTATGGAGCGAAGGAAATAGGCAACATTTTGGGCCGAAACCCTACTTCAGACTGATGGGTTTCGGCCTGAAACATTGCCTATTTCCGTCGCTCCATAGATGCTGCTGCACCTGCTGAGTTTCTCCAGCACTTTTGTCTACCTTTGATTTTCCAGCATCTGCAGTTCCTTCTTGAACATGATATGTGAATGATTCGTTGAGCATAATTCCGACTGATAACTACGCACTTCGTCCGAGCACATTATCGCACACTTCATGCAAACAGTCTTAAATGACCACCTAAACTGTCATTTGGCGACCTAAAAGGCTGTCAAGGTTGCCCGGCTGGCAACAGGGGGAAAAAAAATTAAATGAAAACCCTGTATAGTCAACTATATGGGGACCCTCATCGCTCCCCAGCCCCGCACGGCCCGATTTTACCTTCTCCCCAAAATCCACAAACCTGACTGTCCCGGTAGACCCATTGTCTGTGCCTGTTCGTGCCCCACCGAACTCATCTCCACATACCTTGACTCCATCCTATCCCCCTTGGTTAAATGGCCAGTGAGCAACACCGGAAATTGGAGGAACAGCACCTCATATTCCGCTTGGGGAGTCTGCATCCTGCGGGCATAAACATTGAATTCTCCCAATTTTGTTAGCCCTTGCTGTCTCCTCCCCTTCCTCAGCCCTCGGATTGGCTCCTCCCATCCCTCAGCCCTCTGGCTCCTCCTCCTCCTTTTTCCTTCCTTCTCCCCGCCACCCCCCATCAGTCTGAAGAAGGGTTTCGGCCCAAAACATTGCCTATTTCCTTCGCTCCATAAATGCTGCTGCACCCGCTGAGTTTCTCCAGCTTTTATGTGTAGTCGACAATATCTACAGTTTTGCCCACATCAACCTTTTTGGTTACTTCAAAAAGTTCAGATTCGTAAGACACAATCTGCCACATACAAAACCATGCTGACTATCCCTAATCAATCCATCTACCCAAATGCACATCCATCTTATCCCACAGAACCCTCTCCACTAACTTGCCTACCACAGATGTTAGGCTCACAGATCTATAATTCCTAAGCTTTTCATGCAGCCCTTCTTAAATAGAGAAACAATATTAGCCACTCTGCAGTTTTCCAGCATTTCACCCATGTCTAATAATGAATCATAGATCAGCCTAAAGAATACATCTACCTTCAAGGCGTTGAGCGCTTCCTCAATCGTAATACAGGCTGTCCTCAAGGCATCCCCATTAACTGCCCCAAGTTCCCAGTCTTCGTGTCTTTCACCATATTAAACACAGAAGAGAAATACTTGTTGAGGGCATATGTCTCAGTCATACATATCTATCCATGCCCAGAGTTCACCTGGCCTACCCATCAGGCTTCTTGCATTGAAATAAATGTGATTCAATATACCACTCAGTCCTTGCTCCCTGCCGTGTGCCTGCCTATTCCGTTCATTGAACATTCATCAATGTCCCTACTGACTTCCAACCATATCCCTGCATTGGATCCTGCTCCCCACCTCCTCCAAGGAGTGACACCACCGTGCTTTCTGGGCTATATTGTTGATGTGGTTAACTTGGGAAAAGTTTGCGACATTTACACCTCGGAAGTTGAAGCTCTCAACCATCTCCTCTCTGAATTCAGTCTCGCCATTGTTCAAATACCATCCCACTATAGTGGTGTCATCTGCACACTTGTAGACGAAGTTAGAGCAGAATTTGGCCACACTGTCATGAGCATAACAGTATAGAAATTAGTATAGTAATGGGCTAAGGACAGAGCTTTATGGAGCACTAGCGTTAAGAATTGTCATGATTGTGGTCTATGGGTCAGGAAATCAATGTTTCAATTACAGGGGCAGTGGGGGGGGGGGGGGGGGGGGGGGGGGGGGAATCCCATGCCTAGAAATGGCTGGAATTATTGTGTTGAAAGCAGAGCTATTGTCCATTTCAAGTTCTATCCATTCTTTAACAACTAACGTTTTTAAAACATTTCATAATACTAAATATTTTGGCGATTTTGCTTGCCATTGCTTTCACACTCCGGTATGTTTTCAGAAATTCTTCATCAAAACATGAAAAGTACAATCGCAGTGTCTTCAAAGTGTAATGAGACAAAGCAATTCTTCAT